>NC_069502.1:1101872565-1102172565 GCF_027579735.1 Bombina bombina | reverse complement strand
TAACCTCTCTCTATAAATTTTTGTTTTATCAAACTTGACTGATTTTCGAAGTCAGTTGGATTTGTACAATTTTTACGAATCCTCAAAAATTGCCCTTTGGGGATATTGTCCAACCATTTTTTGTGGTGACAACTAGTGTAATGGATGTAACTATTTGCATCCACCTTTTTAAAAAAAGTTCGGGCATTCAATTCATTATTATTGACAAAAATTTCCAAATCCAAAAAGTTAATAGAGGTTTTATCACGTATGTGGGTGAATTTGAGATTAATTTCATTAGTGTTCATTTCTTCAACAAATTTATCTAGTGATAGACAATCTCCTCGCCAAATGATTAAAATATCGTCAATAAATCTTTTAAAGGACACCAGGTTTGCCCCAAGTGGGCAATTGGATAAAAAATAATGTTCCCAATACCCCATGAATAAATTAGCATAACTTGGGGCAAACCTGGTGCCCATTGCTGTGCCTCTCTCTTGATTATAAAAATTTCCTTCATAAAAAAAGAAATTGTGTGTTAAAATGAACTCAATGGCTTCTAAAATAAAAATCTTCTGTTCATAATTCATGGATTTATCTTGTTCCAAATAATAATTAATAGCTTTAAGTCCATCTTTATGATTAATACACGTATATAGAGATGTAACATCACAGGATGCCAACAAATAGTCATCCTGCCATGATACATCCCCAATAAGATTCAATACATCTGTTGAATCCTTTAGAAAGGATGGAAGAAGTTTCACATATTTCTGCAGGAAAACATCCAAATATTCAGATAAATTGGCTGTTAAAGAGCCTATGCCTGAAATGATTGGCCTGCCTGGGGGATCTATCATGCTCTTATGTATTTTAGGCAAACAATATAACAAAGGAATTCTTGGAAACTTAGGGAGAAGGTATTCACGTTCTTTTAAAAAGAAGAAACTATTAAACCTGTGATTATATAGAGGAAACTCCCAACCTCAATTACTAAAGTGATTTGGAAAGAATATATATGGACTCTAGAAAGAGACCACAATATTCAAAATACACAGGCGCTAAACAGCTTAAAATAGGTATTAAAAACGTGATTTTTAAACCATATAATGCAGTGAATATATGCTTGCAAATAACACCCAGTGCGAACTGAATCAACAAAGATGTGTGAACAACAGAAGTGTATAAAATATATATTTAATTACATAAATGAAATAAAATCATTAAAATATTTAAAATATTTATACATATACAGGCGCTGATCAGGCGCAATATTGAAGTGTAGCATACATTTGAACAATACTGTGATACAAAAAGTTGTGATAATAAAACAACGTGAGAGGTTTAATGTTTCCAAGTATGAGATTCGATGCGATGATTTTTCCAAATGGCCCAGACTTTGAAGAAGGATTTATGTCTTCAATGGGAGCTGGAACGAGATGAGGAAGACCAATAAACGACAGAAAAGGCAACAATATAAGGTTTTCACTTTTACTTACACCGGAGGTCGGTGGTTGAATCCTGCAAGTTCCTTTTCGTGGCGTAAAACTCCAAACCGCAGTGGGCAGCAAAAGTCGATCCAGCAGAATATGCAAACACCTTTGCACAGGTGGCTGGAAACGATGCACCTACGGAGGCCGGAGAGAGACAAAAATAGAGCACAAAAGAGCAACGCGTTTCAACCCGTAAACCGGGTCTTTTTCAAGCTCCCAACAGATAGATAAGTGTGTCATATATAGCCGATTGAATCAGGCTATTGGCTCAATTGCATCAGTGGGCGTATATTTTCCAAAACAATTTCTTAGCCATAATGTTTTATATATCACAGTTCACTCAATCCTTCAACATATATTGTGTCAAAGAACAACTGATATTGTATCAGAGAACAAATTACATGTGTATGTATATGTCTCTATTTGTGAAGCACAACTTTAGTTGTATCCATTCCGCACGGGGGTTATTATGACCATATATAAAAATGTAAATATGTAAAACAACTTCTTATAAAAATTCAAATATAATTTATAATCAAATTAGATTGTATATTTGAAAGAGTAATGATAAATAAATTTGGGGAAAAAAATATATATATATAGAAAACACATAGATAAAATATATTTTCTACAAAAAAGTATATATAAAAAGCATATATTAGTGACAATCAAAAAAGAGTGTCTTGAGGAAGAGCAGCAGATAACACTAGAAAGATACATGGATAACTTAAAATCAAGAATAAAAACTATGTATATGAGCTGATTATATAGAATAGGAGTTCAATCTTTTAGGAAACAGCCAATGTCAAAATCGACATTTAGACCTAGTGGATGTAACGTTTTTAGATCAAAAATCCATTTACTTTCTCTTCTTAAAAGATCATTATTTATATTTCCTCCTCTCCATTTCTTTTTGACTTTTTCTATTCCAAGATAAGAGAATTGACTTAGATTCCCATTATTACACATACCAAAATGTTTAGCAATCGGTAAGTCTTTATTTCTTTTTAATGTAAAATTTTCTATGGACCACATATGTTCTCTAATACGTGTACGTAGGGGTCTGGAGGTCTCACCTGTATATTGTAGACCACATTTACACTGAATGATATAAATAATGTTGCTATCTGAGCATCTAATAAGGTCTTTTATCTTGTATGATTTTCCTGTTACATTTGATTTGAATTCTCTACATTTGGTTGAGTGTTCACAAGATTTACAGGTTAAACAGGGATAGAAGCCTAAGAGACTATTGCCCATTATGTCCAATTGGTTAACACCATTTGTACGACTATTACTGTCATATGTTGGTGCTAGAATGGTCTTAAGATTTTTCACTTTTTTGTACACTACTTGTGGTCTTGATGGAAGACTTGGACCTAATATTTCGTCATTTTTAAGTAACTTCCAGTGCTTGTTCAGAATCTTTTCTAGTAAATATTTATTTTGGCTATAATTTGTAATAAATGGAATGAATATCTGCTCAGTCCCTTCCCTATCTTTCTTGGCAGTGTATTTGGTTTGTTTAGATTTGGCGATTAATAAAGAATTTCTATCAACTAATCGAACTTCATTAAGAGTTTTCTCTATCTCGCTTTCTCTATAACCTCTCTCTATAAATTTTTGTTTTATCAAACTTGACTGATTTTCGAAGTCAGTTGGATTTGTACAATTTTTACGAATCCTCAAAAATTGCCCTTTGGGGATATTGTCCAACCATTTTTTGTGGTGACAACTAGTGTAATGGATGTAACTATTTGCATCCACCTTTTTAAAAAAAGTTCGGGCATTCAATTCATTATTATTGACAAAAATTTCCAAATCCAAAAAGTTAATAGAGGTTTTATCACGTATGTGGGTGAATTTGAGATTAATTTCATTAGTGTTCATTTCTTCAACAAATTTATCTAGTGATAGACAATCTCCTCGCCAAATGATTAAAATATCGTCAATAAATCTTTTAAAGGACACCAGGTTTGCCCCAAGTGGGCAATTGGATAAAAAATAATGTTCCCAATACCCCATGAATAAATTAGCATAACTTGGGGCAAACCTGGTGCCCATTGCTGTGCCTCTCTCTTGATTATAAAAATTTCCTTCATAAAAAAAGAAATTGTGTGTTAAAATGAACTCAATGGCTTCTAAAATAAAAATCTTCTGTTCATAATTCATGGATTTATCTTGTTCCAAATAATAATTAATAGCTTTAAGTCCATCTTTATGATTAATACACGTATATAGAGATGTAACATCACAGGATGCCAACAAATAGTCATCCTGCCATGATACATCCCCAATAAGATTCAATACATCTGTTGAATCCTTTAGAAAGGATGGAAGAAGTTTCACATATTTCTGCAGGAAAACATCCAAATATTCAGATAAATTGGCTGTTAAAGAGCCTATGCCTGAAATGATTGGCCTGCCTGGGGGATCTATCATGCTCTTATGTATTTTAGGCAAACAATATAACAAAGGAATTCTTGGAAACTTAGGGAGAAGGTATTCACGTTCTTTTACATTTAATGAGGAAATTACATGAGGAAATTTTAAGTAAAGGATTGTCTTTTGCCCCAACTAGCAACTTAAATAGATTCAATACGTTTGTAGATGCTCACAAATTTGTGCGAAAATTAACAGTAAAAAAATGGTTTATGAGATCTAGTGCTGAGAAAGCAGCATCTGACTGTTTAATATCTGATAAATTTACTCATACCAATCTAAAAGAGAAATCTAAATTTTACCCAAAAAATGAAAAGGGACCCATTATTGAATCTTTTGAAAAACTGATACTCAGAGACATTGAAAATTTACCTGAAAAAACACCCAAAAATGTTTATAATAACACAACTAGAAAACAGTTAAAAGTAATAAATGAATTAGAGAAGAATAAAAACATCACAATCAAGCCCGCCGACAAGGGCGGCGGGATTGTAGTTATGGACAGCTGTAATTATCAAAATATGTGTAATGATATAGTCACAGATGAATTGACCTATAAAAAGCTAAAATCTGACCCTACTGAGAAATAAAAATTGAGTCTAATATCCATTCTGAATAAAGCTAAAGATGAAGGAATTCTAAATGTTAAAGAACGTGAATACCTTCTCCCCAAGTTTCCAAGAATTCCTTTGTTATATTGTTTGCCTAAAATACATAAGAGCATGATAGATCCCCCAGGCAGGCCAATCATTTCAGGCATAGGCTCTTTAACAGCCAATTTATCTGAATATTTGGATGTTTTCCTGCAGAAATATGTGAAACTTCTTCCATCCTTTCTAAAGGATTCAACAGATGTATTGAATCTTATTGGGGATGTATCATGGCAGGATGACTATTTGTTGGCATCCTGTGATGTTACATCTCTATATACGTGTATTAATCATAAAGATGGACTTAAAGCTATTAATTATTATTTGGAACAAGATAAATCCATGAATTATGAACAGAAGATTTTTATTTTAGAAGCCATTGAGTTCATTTTAACACACAATTTCTTTTTTTATGAAGGAAATTTTTATAATCAAGAGAGAGGCACAGCAATGGGCACCAGGTTTGCCCCAAGTTATGCTAATTTATTCATGGGGTATTGGGAACATTATTTTTTATCCAATTGCCCACTTGGGGCAAACCTGGTGTCCTTTAAAAGATTTATTGACGATATTTTAATCATTTGGCGAGGAGATTGTCTATCACTAGATAAATTTGTTGAAGAAATGAACACTAATGAAATTAATCTCAAATTCACCCACATACGTGATAAAACCTCTATTAACTTTTTGGATTTGGAAATTTTTGTCAATAATAATGAATTGAATGCCCGAACTTTTTTTAAAAAAGTGGATGCGAATAGTTACATCCATTACACTAGTTGTCACCACAAAAAATGGTTGGACAATATCCCCAAAGGGCAATTTTTGAGGATTCGTAAAAATTGTACAAATCCAACTGACTTCGAAAATCAGTCAAGTTTGATAAAACAAAAATTTATAGAGAGAGGTTATAGAGAAAGCGAGATAGAGAAAACTCTTAATGAAGTTCGATTAGTTGATAGAAATTCTTTATTAATCGCCAAATCTAAACAAACCAAATACACTGCCAAGAAAGATAGGGAAGGGACTGAGCAGATATTCATTCCATTTATTACAAATTATAGCCAAAATAAATATTTACTAGAAAAGATTCTGAACAAGCACGGGAAGTTACTTAAAAATGACGAAATATTAGGTCCAAGTCTTCCATCAAGACCACAAGTAGTGTACAAAAAAGTGAAAAATCTTAAGACCATTCTAGCACCAACATATGACAGTAATAGTCGTACAAATGGTGTTAACCAATTGGACATAATGGGCAATAGTCTCTTAGGCTTCTATCCCTGTTTAACCTGTAAATCTTGTGAACACTCAACCAAATGTAGAGAATTCAAATCAAATGTAACAGGAAAATCATACAAGATAAAAGACCTTATTAGATGCTCAGATAGCAACATTATTTATATCATTCAGTGTAAATGTGGTCTACAATATACAGGTGAGACCTCCAGACCCCTACGTACACGTATTAGAGAACATATGTGGTCCATAGAAAATTTTACATTAAAAAGAAATAAAGACTTACCGATTGCTAAACATTTTGGTATGTGTAATAATGGGAATCTAAGTCAATTCTCTTATCTTGGAATAGAAAAAGTCAAAAAGAAATGGAGAGGAGGAAATATAAATAATGATCTTTTAAGAAGAGAAAGTAAATGGATTTTTGATCTAAAAACGTTACATCCACTAGGTCTAAATGTCGATTTTGACATTGGCTGTTTCCTAAAAGATTGAACTCCTATTCTATATAATCAGCTCATATACATAGTTTTTATTCTTGATTTTAAGTTATCCATGTATCTTTCTAGTGTTATCTGCTGCTCTTCCTCAAGACACTCTTTTTTGATTGTCACTAATATATGCTTTTTATATATACTTTTTTGTAGAAAATATATTTTATCTATGTGTTTTCTATATATATATATTTTTTTCCCCAAATTTATTTATCATTACTCTTTCAAATATACAATCTAATTTGATTATAAATTATATTTGAATTTTTATAAGAAGTTGTTTTACATATTTACATTTTTATATATGGTCATAATAACCCCCGTGCGGAATGGATACAACTAAAGTTGTGCTTCACAAATAGAGACATATACATACACATGTAATTTGTTCTCTGATACAATATCAGTTGTTCTTTGACACAATATATGTTGAAGGATTGAGTGAACTGTGATATATAAAACATTATGGCTAAGAAATTGTTTTGGAAAATATACGCCCACTGATGCAATTGAGCCAATAGCCTGATTCAATCGGCTATATATGACACACTTATCTATCTGTTGGGAGCTTGAAAAAGACCCGGTTTACGGGTTGAAACGCGTTGCTCTTTTGTGCTCTATTTTTGTCTCTCTCCGGCCTCCGTAGGTGCATCGTTTCCAGCCACCTGTGCAAAGGTGTTTGCATATTCTGCTGGATCGACTTTTGCTGCCCACTGCGGTTTGGAGTTTTACGCCACGAAAAGGAACTTGCAGGATTCAACCACCGACCTCCGGTGTAAGTAAAAGTGAAAACCTTATATTGTTGCCTTTTCTGTCGTTTATTGGTCTTCCTCATCTCGTTCCAGCTCCCATTGAAGACATAAATCCTTCTTCAAAGTCTGGGCCATTTGGAAAAATCATCGCATCGAATCTCATACTTGGAAACATTAAACCTCTGCTGTTGTTTTATTATCACAACTTTTTGTATCACAGTATTGTTCAAATGTATGCTACACTTCAATATTGCGCCTGATCAGCGCCTGTATATGTATAAATATTTTAATGATTTTATTTCATTTATGTAATTAAATATATATTTTATACACTTCTGTTGTTCACACATCTTTGTTGATTCAGTTCGCACTGGGTGTTATTTGCAAGCATATATTCACTGCATTATATGGTTTAAAAATCACGTTTTTAATACCTATTTTAAGCTGTTTAGCGCCTGTGTATTTTGAATATTGTGGTCTCTTTCTAGAGTCCATATATATTCTTTCCAAGTATTCCAAACTCACGGCTTTGCTCCTACCGTTATCTGAGTGTCGGCTCTGTCCTGGAGGATTGTGAATCTTCGTATCCTGACGGACCAAGCGGCTTTACCGCTATCTTCAGATCCTTGATGATCAGCAGTGATACCTCCCAAAGGGGAAGGGACAAGCTCCAATATCTTACCGGTTTTTACCGGACCGAGATTTAAAGTGGATTCTTCTGGCTTTTCTCCATATTGCTGCGTCTTTGCTGAAGTCTAAGCGACCTGCTCTTTAGTACGTGAGCCGTACGCAGTGCGCTTGTAGTCAGCTGATGGTGGAAAGGTGGAGAAACTGCAGTTACCGTTCTTGCTGTACTGAAATCCACCTATTTAATTATTCATTCTCATTCATTTCCTTAAGATATTTGTGAATAATTCAAGCAGATTTATTTATTTTCTTTTTAGCAATTACCAGAAGTTCTATATAGAATGTTATTACAAGTAAGATTCATAGAAATTTGTTAAGGTGTCTATATTTTCCACATACACTTCCAGCTTTAATTTGAAGCGCCTCCTTTTTTTGTTTTTAGTATTCTATCTTATGGTTATCCTAACTTGGAGGTGTTAGGACTTTCTAAGGAAGGCTAGGAAGTTTATTGTACCTAAGCGCTATCCCCATACCCCACAGTTTGTGTATTCCTGAAGCACCTCCCACAAGTTGGATTGGCTTGATGGGCACTTTTTACGTACCATGCGGTCAAGTGGCTCCCACAACAGCTCAATAGGTTTGATATCTGGTGAATGTGCTGGCCACTCTATTAAACACAGAATACTAGCTTACTCCTTCCCTAAATAGTTCTTGCATAGTTTGGAGCTTTGCTTTGGGCCATTGTCCTGTTAGTGTGAATGAGAACCGAAATACTACTTATGCCGTTTATGTAAATCTCTAACACGCAGAATTATAATGATATAACGCAGACTTTAGCTACTTATACTTAATTGTATAATCTTTTACAATTATTTTCTTAGTTGTCAATTGTCCTTAACTTTGACCCTGCGGTAGGTAGTCTTAGTATATATATATATATATATATATATATATATATATATATATATATATATATATATATATATATATATATATCATTAAATTTGTAAAACTAGCAGCACAAAAGATATTAATAAATTGCAAGTCCTCTTGTTCCTGCCTTTCTTAACTTATTTGGCAGAAAGAAGATGCACGGAGATTGTGTTTTATTACATTCAACTTTTAAGTAGAAGAATAATAAGAAAAGAGATATAGAATGAAAAAACTAGAAAAAATAAAGCCAATCTTACCCAGCACTTGGACAATTCATACTAAATAAACTATTACATCACCTTAAAGATTAAGGGTTACCTAACGATTGACAGGTAATACATTTATGAAAAACCAATTTTAAACCAAGAATTGCTTCTAATATACTTGTTTATTCGCCAAAATTCATCTCATGCATTTATCCACCAATCAGCAGGAATAACCCAGGTTGTTCATAAAAAATGGGTCGGCATCTACACTTACATTCTTGCTTTTTAAAAAAAATACCAAAAGAATGAAGAACATTTGATAATAGCAGTAAATCAGAAAGTTGATTTAAATTGCATGCTTTACCTGAATCCAAAAAGAAAAAAAATTGGGTTCAGTGTCCCTTTAAGTGTAGATCTGTTTTTTAAGATATTAATGCATAATATTAAATCATTGCTAAATAATTTGATGGTGTTAATAGCACAGATAATAGAATATATATGACACATTATGGCATTTGGTAACAGTAGAAATTATTTTTTGTGTTATTTTATTAAATATGAAGAAGGAATTAGTAGAGTTGGGAACATTTTAAAGAAATGTGACTTTCCAGCCATCAGCCATTGAGATTTTTTGGTAAATTCTATAAGGGTTTTTTTATATGGAAAACATAATTATTTTTCTCTTTATTAAAATTGTAAGAAAAAAATAATTTGACATAACATTTGTAAATTGGCTTTAGGTTATATGGAGGAAGGAATAGTATGGGTAAATCATGAATTTAAGGAATATTTGTTACTGCTTATTTATTTGATTCATAGATTATATGTTTAGTACTTGGAAATGGGATCTTCATGCACTTGATTACTTTTTAAATATTTAAAGGGACACTGAACCCAAATGTTTTCTTTCATGATTCAGATAGAGCATGCAATTTTAAGCAACTTTATAATTTACTCCTATTATCAAATTTTCTTCATTTTCTTGGTATCTTTATTTGAAAAGCAAGAAAGTAAGTTTAGATGCCAGCCTATTTTTGGTGAACAACCTGGGTTATTCTTGCTGATTGGTGGATAAATTCACCTACCAATAAACAAGTGCTGTCCAGTGTCCTAAAGCAAAAATTGGTGGCTGGCTCCTTAGCTTAGATGCCTTCTTTTTCAAATAAAGATAGCAAATTGCAAGCTCTATCTGAATCACAAAATAAAAAATGTGGGTTTAGTGTCCCTTTAAATTGTATAATTTGGAATTAATATTGATAATGAGTAATACAAATAATAACAGATGCTTTAAGAACAAGTGGACCAAAACACCTCCATTGGAGCCTAGATCGCAAACTTACCAAAGTGCCATTTTTAGGATTATGGATAAACTGTACAAGACATTAACATTATCTTATAAACCTACAACATTAATTTATTGCTGCTTGAAATATTAACATTGCTTTTGGTCATTCAAAAAAAACTACAGCCAGAGCACAATGTTGTTAATATTTTCCAACACCCCAACTAGAATCAGTATCAGCACTAACAAAAAAGAATGATCTTGTGCTATTCATTTCCTCTTTCCATTGTGTAAGTAATTTCAGGACAATAATTATTTTTGCTGTAGTTTTTTATTCTTTCCATTGCTTTCTGGATCCTAACTCATGTAAAAGTTCTCCGGGCTACTTAATAACTTGTGTCAGCATTGGTAACTGAAATACCTCCCCCATGTCAGTAAAATTTAACAAAATCAATTTCCTTATTAATTACCATAATGAAAAACAAGACAGGAGTAAGTAAAGTGTGAATGGGTTAAGATTAACTGGCTTGTTGCTCAGAGTCTTTGCAGATACCTTTATAACACAGGTTATCTCTACCTATGGCTGGATTATATGATCTTCTGATGATGTGCTGCTAAATGAGCTCAAACTGTGATCCCCATACCATGCTAACCTCTATTTACCATATACCCCTAAGCTGCATCACCCACATTAATAATATCTACATGCAATGCATTAACAATTCATGGCCCCTGACACCCATGACTTTACTCTTTCCCTATGACTTTACTCTTTCACCTGCACAAATCCTAGTGGAGTAGACACACTTTTGTGCTGTATAGTGTATCCTCAGAAATCGGAAATGACTGGAAATAATCATATTTATAGACAGTCAATTCAAAATTAGCATTTGCAAAATGCTTTACTGTACACATCAACTCTCTGGATATAAACAAATAAAATAATAATCAGGATCATTAGGAAAGGACATTTCAAGAGTCACTAATGTCTTGTTATGAAATCACAAATAAACTGTTTTATCTCCACTTTATATATAACCAGTTAAAGTATTTAGGCAATTAATTATAATAAAAGACATAATTTTAGTTTAAAAAAGATCTCATTGAGATTAAATGTCTACAATATCTAAATGACTTAGAAATGTTATATTTCTATGGTTGTAAATCCTCACAGAAAAAAATACAATGTATCTATTACAAAGAATTATCTATTGTTTTGAATAAGTAGTTTACAACTAATGTACTACATAATGTTGACTCAAAATTAATTCTTCTACAGAATTTTGTTTTCATGATTCATTGCTAAAAAAATATTTTGGCTCCTCAAACAAAGAAATTAATACACATCAATAACTGTAAATAAATATGGAATCTTACATAAATTATCAATTTAAAAAACAAACTGGTTGTCTTTGTCGATGCCAAACATTTTGTTTTCTAAAAAAAATTAAATTAATTTTATATGTGGAACTACTGTATGTGGAACATAATAACGTTAGTTGTATTATTTTAGAGGACTTTGGAACATTGCATAGCAAGTAAGAATTTTAAAATAGCATTTTTTCATACATTTAGAGCTAAGAAATGAATATTGAAAATATATTAGTGACAGATGTTCTTATAAATATTTCCAGACTACAAAATATGGTAACAAAACATTCTTGGGGTTGGAAGAACATTCATAAAAGTATATCATGCTGGCCAAATGCTTTTCATGCTGGCCAAATGCTTTTCAACAAAGAAAGGCGCAGCCATTTACTATATATGGTACTGAAAAATAAAACTTTCAAATGTATTGTCTAAAAACAGCATACTCATTGAAATATATTTGGAGTGCCAAACCTACTGGATACATTTGAACAATTTTTACATAAATTTTCTTTAATATTCTGAACAGTGGGTCACAGTATTTTACTGAAAATTGAACTAATCCTTCAGAATGGGAAAAGGTTGTCAATTTGTTCTGTCACAAATAAATAATTTTTATTTATGAATAAATTATACAGTTATTATAAACCAATAATTACTCTATTTCAGAGTCACATATTTTTCTAATTTTTTCCCATAAGTGTCAATAAGATTCTCCATACTTGAAAAAAATCTAAAAAAATCTTCAACTACAATAAGGCCAAATTCCCATAGTCATTCGCAAAAAGAGTTTACTGACCACAAAATCAAGGTCCTGCCATGGCCACCCCAGTCCCTGACTTGATCCCCATAGAGAACCTGTGGGATGAACTAAAGAGCAGATTCCACCAGTGTCAACCTCAAAATTTTAAGGATCTGGAGAGATTCTGTATGGAGGAAAGGTCACAGATCCATTGCCATGTATTCTCCAATATCATTAGGTTATCTGGCAAAGAGAGGTAGCACAAAGTATGGACTAAAAGGGTGCCAATAATTTTTTTAAACCTGTGTTTTGTTTGCAATTGTTTGATATCCATGATAGCAGAGTATTTTTTGTGTTATTTTATAACAAAAGATCAAAATGTTAAACAATAAAGAAAAATGTTCACAGCCTTCTTTGCTCATATTTTAACAAGGGTGCCAATATTAGTGGAGGGCACTGTATGCATATATGTATTTTTATGTGTATATATTTATTTACAGACTTATATACACATTTAACACCTAAATACATATGAACATCTATATAGACATATATATATATATATATATATATATATATATATATATATATATATATGTATATATATATATATATATATATAACATAACCACTTTGATGGAAAGGATTGCAAGCTGCACTGTAGATGGATAATTAAAACAACAATTTATTGGTTACAGTTTAAAAATGTGAGCACACATCATAGTAATTACACCCAAGCACACAGGAGAGGCTGCTCTCCGACGCGTTTCCTGCTACAAAAAGCACTTCATCAGGGATAGCAGCTGATTCCCTGCACTGCCCTTTATACCGGTATATTCGATTTAACCCCTTCGGCACCAGAACACATTTCAATTCTCACGACAGTGTGTGATGTGTTATTGGCAGATAGATATCAATTTATTTTTAGTGTCAGAAGGGCTACATCATTACCGGACTAAATGGCATATTTACATACTCTATTAAGAACAAAGGTAATAGAAATAACAAAAATAAGAATAAAAACATTGTTATACTATTCTAGATGTCAAATAAGGAGAAATAATTACATAATTCAATTTGTGGGGTAAACTTAGTATATAAATAGATAAATATTATGAGTGAGAAAGAATGTATGAAGCATTACCTAAGTGCAGTTTGTTAAAAGCTACTTTTTGCTTTTTATTTTTTGCTTTTCAGTGCGTATGGAACAGAGTGACAGAGTTTTTATATTTCTTATTATTTATACTAGTTTCCTGCATATATTGGTTGTTAGATACTATATGCCTTAATCATTTCATTTCAGGCTTGATGATACTAAGTTTGGGGATAAGGATTGAAAACTTATTCTACATAATTCAAATTTTATCTATATACCTGTGTATAATTTAAGATCCCAAATTTTATTCATTCCCTTAGGGCTGCCAGTTTCTAATTTAAAAATCCAAAAAGCTTCCTTTTTGTTTAGTTTAGCTAATCTATCCCCTCCTGTATTGAGTTTGGGAATCCTATCTATTACTTGAAATTGAAAAAGTGACAGAATCTGTTCAAGCATTATTTTAGTGTATGATTGGCCTACTCGATGTCTCGCAAAATGCTTGGCCACCGGTGTTTTAGGATCCAAAGCTTCCAAAGACAAGAGATGTTCTCGTATACGCTCCTTTATGGGTCTTATAGTTCTTCCTGTATACTGACAGCCACACAATTTGCAGGAGATCAAGTAGACCACATAGTCAGACTGGCAAGTAAAATGTCTATTGATTCGGAATTCACATCTAGTAGTGTGAGACACAAAAAATTCACCTGGTTTCACATATTGACAAGACTTGCAAGGTCTAACTCCACACTTAAAGGTCCCATTCTTAGGTCTAAGCCAACTTTCTGTCCTAGGCATAGATAGTGTATCTGATTCTGAAAAATTCCTATTTACATATTGACTCAACGTCTTAGCCCTTCTAGAGACAAATTTGACCCCATTGGTCGAAATATTAGTTAGTGTAGGTTCTTTCTCCAAAATCGGAAGGTATCTTTTGACTATATTACATATTTTGTTATATTGTTGGCTATATTGTGTAGAGAATACAAAAGTCTCCTCAGAGTTCTTAATTCTAGGTTTATGTTTGTCCTGAAGTAATTCATTCCTATCCATTAACCTCACATTCTCTTGTGTGGTCAATAAGAGATTCTTATTATAGCCTCTCTTTGCTAGACGTGCTTTTAGGAGATTTGCATGTTTGTCATAAATTGGCCTTTAGGAATGGCCATTTTTAAGTGTTTGGGATGATTAGACTCCGCTCTTAAGATGGTATTACCAGCTATTTTCTTTCTGAATGCCTCCATTGCTACTGTTTTACCCTCTTCCTCTATTTTTATCGTTAGATCGAGAAAGCTGATGCTTTCTTTACTCCAGCTATAGGTAAATTTAGAAAATTAGATCTATATATATTAGACATGTACGATTCGTTTCGGATCGATTCGGAAATTCGTCCGAATTTCTTATATTCGGAGATTCGGATCGATTCGAATTTCCGAATTGAAATAGTGCCGAATCTACCGAATAAATCCGAATTAGTTCGGATTTATTCTGTAGATTCGGATGGCTATGGATTACACTAGTATTGTACAGTATATTAGGTTATATCACTCTGCTATGGGTTACGCCTAATATACAGTACATAATACTAGTCTACACAGCATATCCCACCTAACACATACCGAAATTCCAAATCTCCGAACCAAACCGAATCGAACCGAATCCAGACAAATTTATTCTAATACGAATTAATCCGAACCAAAATGAATTTTTCGATCATGCACAAGTCTAATATATATAGCATTGGAGCCCTTTGCCATTAAAGGGACAGTGTACACCACGTTTCATATAACTGCATGTAAAAGACACTACTATAAAGAAGAATATTCACAGGTACTGAAAATCCAGTATAAACCTTTTAAAAGCTCCCAGTTTAGCACTTTTTGTAAATGTGGCTGGGACACCCGGTGAAAAGGGCTGGCAAAACAAGAAGAGCAGACACTCCCCCGATCCCTGCATATGAAAAGACAGATAGTATAAGCAGGAGTCTGCAAATGCACGTATACATTTAATACTGTGGGGCTGGGTTAGGAGTCTGAAAAACATCACAATCTTATTGAAAAATATACAAAACTACACATTGCTACAAAAACACTCCTGGTGGCCTATATAAATGGATCATATACAAAACATTTATGCAAGGTAAAATCTAGTGTACAATGTTCCTTTAAGTAGATAAAAACATGTAAAATCATATTTATGCAATTTTCATATTTAATAAAGTGTTATACTGTTCTGCACATAGGGGAATATTTAGTCTTAAAAAATAATTTTGTATCCAAATCCAGTGAGTGCAGTCCTTGATTAAAGAAGACTGTCAATACAAAAACTGACTTTGCACCCTGGTTGATGACCCAGCTGAATTGTGAGTGCAGATACACGTGGGATATATATATATATATATATATATATATATATAGGTATAAATATCTATCATTAGTGCTTGGAGCTTAAAAGCGATCGTGAGGTCATGGTATTCTTTACGCTCAAACCATATTACAAGTGAAGTGCTATCAAAATTACCACAAAATAATTCCGCAAACGCTGTAATTTACAAGTTGAAACTAAATGTGATTGTGTAAGCCACCTTCCACCCACATCGCTTACTACATTAAAATAATAATAACCCCTAAATGGCCATTTCCCCACATTGCAAAGTCTAAACTGCACTATTAACCCTTAAACTACCATCCCACCCCATCACAAACTATCTAAATAAACTATTACCCCCTAAACTGCCATCACCCCACATCACAAACTATCTAAATATACTATTAACCCCTAAACCATAACCCCCCACAATGACAAAGTCTAGACTTCACTATTAACCCCTAAACCCCCTCACAACACAAAGTAATAAACTAACTTCTAAACCCCCTAACCTAATACCCCTAAATTTACAAAAAATACTAACTACCTTAAAAAAATGAAATAAAAACCTAATCTTACCTTTAAATATAAAAAACTAACATTATTAAAAATGTTACAAGTGGAGTGCTATCAAAATTACCACAAATTTGTTTGTGCAAACTCCCAGTAATTTACACTTTCCAAGAAGAGGACAGGATTATTGCAGCTCTCCAGCATGATAAAGGTAGGTATTTTAAATATTTAAAGCAGTGGTCTCAAAGTACTAGCCCTGGGGCCATAAGCGGCCCTCAAGATAGTTTCATCTGGCCCTCCCTTGTTTAAAGGGTACACCATTAATTTGGGCTGTCAGGTTTTTTTTAGGGTTTTAAGAGGTGTAACTAGTTGATTTTCTATATAGACACTCACAAGAGAAATATAAAGACAAACATCCAGTGTAGACTTACACCATGCACTGCTTGGATAAGTGTCACTTTTTACATTGTTATACAGTTCTAAAATGATCACTTCACTTGGCTCTTTAAAGATAAATATAGACAACGGTGGGCTACAACTTCCACCATGTACTACTACTTGGGTAAATGTCACTTCTAGTTCTTAGTCTATCCAGTTTAGGAGAACGTATTGAGTTTAAGCAGCCCCCATGGGAGAAGAACACTTGGCCAGTGGCCCCCAGATACATTGAGCTTGATACCCCTGATTTAAATGTAACAAATACTGATGAATTCATCTTTATGTGTTTACTTTTATTTTCCTGCTGCATTCGTTTGAATATTTATTTAGTGGAACAAGACAACTATCCAATTCTTGTGTATTGTTAATCTTCTTTAATGTGGCCATTTATGTACAGATATAAATGATCTCCTGTACTAATCATTAAATAAAGCACTGTTTAGAATGTTTCAATATCTGATATTTGCAGGAATCACTCCAGTTTTTAATATGCATAATTTATCAGGTTTTTATGGGGAAATCAATTATGAATCTATTATCCCTTTAAAGGAAGGCTATACATAGACGTATGTACAGATTATGTGCATATTTTTGGGTGGAAGCAAAGTTTGAGAAGTCACATGATGTGAAGCCTCCATGATTCCCTCATACAACTTTTTTTATCTAGAACTCAAACCCATGTCTTTGTTGAAGCTAGCTGGTGTGGTTATTTTGCTATATGGGGTACATGAACCAATACATATGAAATGATTATATCATTTTTTAATAGTATTTGATTGGTTGCTAACAAAACAATATAATAAGAATAACCAATAAAAAAATAATAATAATTTTATCTGTAAAAAAATAAATATATATTTACATACATCCATGATGAGGACAAGAATATCCCCTCTGTTCTCATTGATCCATTTACCTGATTGAGTATATTAAAGGGACAGTTTACTCAAAAATGTCCTTCCCTTTAATTTGTTGCCAATGATCCACTTTACCTGCTGGAGCGTATGAAATTGTTTGCAAGTATTTCCATTATCCTTATTTAGCCTGTGGTATGCCCACCTATTCTGAAAGTTATTGGTCTTAAGGCTAAGCTGTGTAAAAACAGCCAGCAGAATAAATTACACCCCCAGTGGGTTATATAAGAGATAAAGTAATAAATGGAATACAGTAATGAGATCTGATTATACCTAAAAGTGCAACCCATTGTATTAGGTTGTGGCTTCAAAACACAAAATCAGCTAATTAATCTACAGAAATAAACCTTAAAAGCAAATCTTATACATTGTATACTCTGCAGCTGGTAAAAAAAGTAATTGGAATTGGAAATACATTAAGGGAAAAACTATTTTATAGTATACTGTCCGTTTAAATGGTTTACAGTTAGCTCCTTTATCTGTAGTATTGGCTATGTAAAAGTTATATAAACAAGATAAGCAGTAGAAATCCACCTCAAAGTGGGATGCAAGAGAGAGTCCAGCCCATTTGAAAGGCTGTTCCTACAGCAGCTTTAAATATAACTTTTATCAGCTGCTTGACTAAGTACATTGTTCCTTTAACTTGGCCCCTTAGCAACCTAGAGCGCAATCAGACCCATTCATAGGAAATAGCTGAAAGTTATGTTAGAAATAATTAATGCAAAGATGGAAAGGGTCTATTCCAATCAGTTTAATTAATCATATAGTAGCTCATGTGTTTGTTTTAATAATGTTCTATGCCATTCCAATCAATAAGAGACTCTGACTAAAATAGGAAAACATTTCAGGTAAAGTAGTCCATGAAAATTAATTAATTCATGATGGCTTGGATGCAGGTTTTTCCCTCTAATACACTTTAATATCAGTTTATGATATTTGCAATTTGATATTTTATTAAGTTCATGGTAAACATGTTTCAAACACTTGGGGCTCGATTATCTAAAGGTCCCTGGGCTGGTGAAATTATTTAAGAATGCTCAGCAGTAATTCAATTTTTCAAGTTAAATTCTAGAAAGTCATTTTTTTTTTTTATTTAAATTTTTATTGAGTTTCAAAATATTTGTTACATAACTTGACAATCGAAATTAATTGAATACAATACAGAACAAGATAATCTGCATACATCCAATAAACGATATACCACAAATATACAACATGTCAAAACTATAACTTTTCAGGACTTTAGATGTCAAATTGGTTAAAATATGTTATACTTGTTAAACATTTAATTGTGAACATATCTCCTCACAGAGGAGGGCACTCTTGGGAATTGAGTTTGGACTTAGTATGCCTGCTAAAAGGTACAATCTCAATTAAGGGTCTCCAAGGTAGATACACTGTAGAAAGGCAACAGGCTCATGATATACAGTGTAAAGAATGTTAAAATCCAGTAAGGAAGACATTATAAGTCCTTTGCATAGAAACTCATAGACACCTATTTATTTTGAGCTCACACCAAAATGGAAACAGTGCTTTAATAAACAATAGTACATAATATTTAAAAAAAATGCTTGCCAATGTTTAAAAGCGATCCTATAGCAATAGAAATATAAGTACACAGACGGGTTAGAAGTGGTCAGAATGGAAAATTGCGATAATAAAACCTGATTTAAAAGAGGCCAGTATGGTTAGTGACAGTCATAACAGTGCGAGTAGGACTTTTAAACAAATTTTAAAAATGAGAAACAAAAACACACAATTTGTAGATGGTCTTAAAGTGGTTTTTCATACAGATCCCCTTAGCTGTACAGGATATCAGGTAGTCAACACATATACTGTACATATTTACACTGTTAACAATGTAAAGCCTCCTGAATAGGGAAGAATGGAGCATTAATGAATTAATACCATGTATGTTAATAAACCTCTAGAATATCTCCTGTGGTTATTTCAGAGACTTCGGCTTTTTGTGAGCGTCGGGTTGCACGCATCTTACAAGTTGAAAGTAAAACATTTTAGTTTGTGCGCTATCCCGACGTGCACAAGAAGCCAAACTTCAAATATCGCAACCGCTTTAACGTAATTCCCCCATAGATTTCAATGGAGTTGAAAGTAATTACAAGTATAAAGTAAAAAGTTTATGCTCACGCTATTGTCTTCTTATGCTCACGCTTTCTTTTGTCTTCTTATGCTCACGCTAACCCGGCATGTGCAAATAGCTGAAGTTACTAGATTGTGTTAACATATTCCCCCATAGACACAATGGAGTGGAAAGTGGAAAAACCAAACACCCTTACTCACACGCAAACCTGGCCGCATGTTATCAAGTGCGCTAAAATTAATATTTCACATTCCAATGTTCTTCACATAGCAGAATATGTTCTATTTATTCATAAATACATATTTTTATATATACATTTTTTGGTAAAATATATATCTATACCTATTTATATACTTGATTAGATATAGGTATAGATATATACAAATATATAGAAATATATATTTATAAATACTGAATACATTACCCTATGTGAAGTACATTGGAATGTGAAATATTTACAGTACATACACAGTTAAACACTTTATTAAATATGAATATTGCATAAACACTTATGTACATGTAAATACAAAAGAAAAAATATTTGCAGCTCTAGACAACAATTATTATCACTGTGTATCCTGGAATATGATAGAAAGCTTTTGATTATTGTTGATTCATGTTAGAACCACAGTTGAATCATGTCAGAATGCAGCTGTACATAAATCCGTGGGTTTCTTGTCCACCGATGCAAAAACATAGGATCTGGAAAATACAAGGGAGACTGCGCAATCCTCGATTCAAGGCAGTATTTATTCAAAATTCATACAAAGACACGCTAGTAGTATCGTACTCAATAGACAATAGAAATAAACAGGCCCATAAATATGTGTAGATTCGGAAGGAAGATGCGATGAACTTGCAAAAGTGAGTCCTCTGTTCAAGCAAGGCAAACGATCTCCGTTTCAATGTCCCTGCCAGCAACAATTGCAAGATCGATGACGTCACGTCAAACACCTTCCTACAGATCCTTAATAAGGACAAAAGTGAACAGAGGACTCACTTTTGCAAGTTCATTGCATCTTCCTTCCGAATCTACACATATTTATGGGCCTGTTTGTTTCTATTGTCTAGTGAGTATGATACTACTAGCGTCTCTTTGTATCAATTTTAAATAAATACTGCCTTGAATCGAGGATTGCGCTGTCTCCCTTGTATTTTCCAGCACTTATGTACATGTACACATACACATATAGCCAGAGCTCTGAGGTCAAGCTATTCTGACACACTGTAAATTCAATTGAGCTCAAGGAAACGCATTTACTTTAAACTCGTAATACACGCTACTTCTGACGCACAAGGAGCAACGATAAACCCCTTTTCACCCGCGTGAAGCTGTTAGCGCACCACTCGTAATCTAGCCCTTGGTTGGGGAGAGTCTTTCAAATGATTTTCTCCAGCCTCTTTGGGAGCAATAGTTAATCCAGAATTTGCAGAATTAATTTTCATGAAAATCTGGAAAATAAATAATGAAAGCATAATACAGTATTAAAACTTTAAGGGGGATGAAATTTATGTCTAATGTTTATATATATATATATATATATATATATTTGCTGCTCTCGTTTATGCATTATCAACTTTTGCTCCTATATTTTTATGGAAAATGGACAAAAGAAATAGTAACAAATATTTACAAAAGTTGAACAAATTGAAAACTTGCAAATTAAATAAATCAAATTATTGTTTTCTTTCCAGTTATAAATAAATACACACCACTTCATCATATAACATGTCTGGATTATTTGTCAATAAATATGCTTTATAGCTATAAAACATTTTATTTTAATATTTAAAAAATATATATATATTTTTGTAATTAATATTAAGTGTACAGAATTTAAAATAAAATGTTATTCATCTGTTTTTAATAAAGTTCTAATAATTCTTAACTCTCATTGTATTTTTTTATGGCTAAACTGTGTTATTTATGATTACATATTCCACAATACTATAGTTTTAAGCCATGTCTTATGATTTTAATCAAGAACCTTTTCCACTTTTGAAAACTCGTTATGACTTTATTTGGAAGGTTGGGTTTTATCTACATAACATGTTTTCCACCAATTCACAGTGCACAGATGTAAATGCTCTCCATAGTTTTATTGACTCATTGGGAATATTAATTTCACTTATTTTAGCTGACACAGGGGGAATCTTATTTCCCAAAACAAAATCTAATAGTGCAACCTATGCTGTTTTCACAGGGTTTTGTGCTGTTGTTTTTGTTTTTTTATTTCAGTACATTTTAATATTCAAGTCACAGTAATTATTTTTTGATGCAAATTATTTGTTGCTTATCTTTTTTTTTACCCCAAACTACATTGTTATGTGTTTGTTCAATAAAGTAGCAAAACCAAAAATACTGTTTCATAGCCCCAATTACATAAATATTTAGAAGTATATGAATACATTTTCAAACTTAAAGGGACACGCAATCCATTTATGTTTTCTTTTAAGATTCATATAGAGCATTCCATTTTAAACAACTTTCTAATTTACTCCTATTATCACATTTTTTTCATTCTCTTGGTATCTTTATGTGAAATGCAAGAATGTAAGTTTAGATGCCGGCCCATTTTTGGTGAACACACTGTGTTGTTCTTGCTGATTGGTGGGCAAATTCACCTACCAATAAACAAGTGCTTTCCATGGTCCTGAACCAAAAAAATAGCTTAGATGCCTTCTTTTTCAAATAAAGAAAGCAAGACAACGAAGAAAAATTGATAATAGGAGTAAATTAGAAAGTTGTTTGAAATTGAAAATTGCATGCTATGATATGAATCACGAAAGAAAAAAATTGGGTTCAGTGTCTCTTTAATGTTCTTGGTATCCCTTGCTGAAGAAACAGCAATGCACCAATGGGAGCTTGCTGAACAAATATGGTGAGCAAATGAAAAAAGAGAAATGTATGCAGCTGCCAATCAGCAGCTAGCTCCCAGTAGTGCACTGCTGCTGCTGGGGATATGTACATATCCTTTTCAACCAAGGATAAAACAAAATCAAAACAAATTAGATACAAAAAGTCCATTGGAAAGTTGTTTAAAGGGACATGAAACCTCCATGACTGAGATAGAGCAAATACATTTAAACGTTTCCAATTCACTTCCATTGTCTACTTTGATTTCTTCTTTTGGTATCCTTTGTTGAAAAGCATATTTAGGCTAGTTTAGGAGCAGCAATGTACTACTGTGAACTAGCTGCTGATTGGTGGCTGCGCATACTGTATATACCTCGTGCCATTGACTCACCAGAAGTTTTCATCTGGCTTACAGTAATGCATTGCCTTTAATAAAGAATAATAAGAGAATAAAGCAAATGTAATAATAGAAGTAAACTGGAGTTGTTCAAAGTTGTATGCTCTATCTAAATCATGAAATATATTTGGGGTATCATGTCCCTTTAAAATTGCATGCTTTATCTGATTCATGAAAGTTTAAAGGGACATGAAACACTGTTTCCTGACTATTTCACAGATCTGTGTATACTCTGGATGCTTTTTGATTAAGCATAGCTAGAGTTAGTAGCTAGAGGGAGGATCTTAGGAACGCAGCATACTCACCCACCTTGAAGGGTACACGTAAGGGAGGAGGAGTCCATGCATATAGGGTTTCTGATAGGTCTGAATTCATGAAGGTGTGTACCTCTTGTCCTATCAGCACTCTTGAAACTGTTTTTAATGCAGTCTGTGTTCAATGTTTTTTACACTAGGCTTAGAGTACAGCGTTTTTGTCGAAACATGTCAGCCTTTGCTTTTGTTCCATGTACCCTCCTATGATGGTTTTACTAGGTTTGCCTATAACCTGCACGTTTTTTTTTGTTTTGTTTTTAAACGTATTGCCAATAAAAGTATTTAGTTTAACCTACAAGCTTGTTGCGGTGCTCCTCAATTTCTCTATGTTTTTCATAAATTCTTGGGCCAGTAGTGAGCACACTTAAGCTTTAAGGGACCTGCAGGGGAAAGGTCCACAGACCAGCTTCTTCCAGATCTTAGGGTGAGCTGCACTGTTTAATTTGCAGGAAGGATAAGAGGCTTTTCACTACTACAACAAAGGAAGTGGGTTACAACAGTGCAGCTGAAATCCTTTGACAAACTCACAATAATTTAACTACCAGCAACCCGGTTGGAGGACTTGTGAGTAGCAAACAATAAGTGATCGTTCACATTCTAACACGTGGGAAGGTGTTATAGTAACATTGGATCTAGAGGACTGTTAATTGGGACACAGTACAGTACTACGGTAGTGCATTTGAACATATGTTCTGAATTGCCATTTACAAGGGACATTCACACAATAACCAGCATGAATTGCACTGATGTGTACAGATATATATGGATATGTTTGTACGGTAGTGACTGTCTGTTTACCCTGAATCCACTGGAGTGATAGCATATTTAAGTATGCAAATCTGATCGTGATATTTGTGAGATTCAAAATATTAAAATATAAGGCATTATAGAACAAATAATTAGTGATGTTGCGAACTTAAAATTTTCCGTTCGCGAACGGCCGAACCGCCATTGCATTCAATGGGCAGGCGAACTTTAAAACCCACAGGGACTCTTTCTAGCCACAATAGTGATGTAAAAGTTGTTTCAAGGGTACTAACACCTGGACTGTGGCATGCCGGAGGGGGATCCATGGCAAAACTCCCACGGAAAATTACATAGTTGATGCAGAGTCTGGTTTTAATCCATAAAGGGCAGAAATCACCTAACATTCCTAAATTGTTTGGAATAACGTGCTTTAAAACAACAGGTATGATGTTGTATCGATCAGGTAGTGTAAGGGTTACACCCGCTTCACAGTGACAGACCAAACTCCCTGTTTAACGCACCGCAAACAACCGCAAACAGTCCATTTGCACAACCGCAAACTCCCCATTTGCACAAGGTTGGATACCAAGCTAGCCATGTCCCGTTCCTTGTCCTCACTGATGTCATTGAAGGTCTCTTCCTCCACCCAGCCACGTACAACACCAAGGGTCCACGAAAGGTGACAACAAGCCCCCTGGGATGCCTGCTGTGTTTGGTCTTCCACCTCCTCAAAGCCACCTTCCTCCTATGACTCCTCTTCTTCAGACTCCTCTCTCTGCATTGCCTCTCTCTGCGTTATTATAAGGTGTGTTAAGTAGTACTATTCCTATCAGTTTAATCTCTGTTACATCCCCTATCAGGGGACATGTATATGGCATCGATTTTAGGAACCGGGAGATGGAAAAAGATGCTTGGTCGGTCCTCCTACTTCAAATTTGGGGCACTGCGCGTGCAATTGTGGCCGGACTTTTAGCCGACGGACATTTGGCAGACGGACATTTGGCCGATGGACATTTGGGCAACGGACATTTGGACTAAACACAAGTTGATGTCAGATAACAGTCTGGCCACGAGATAGATTTGATAGATAGATAGATACATAGATTAGATAGATAGATCAATAGATGCAATAGATACATTTGATAGATATGATAGATAGATAGATAGATAGATAGATAGATAGATAGATTTGATAGATAAATAGATAGATTTGATAGATAGATAATTTCCCAGACAGAGAATTACAAGACGTGCGTTCTGGGTTCCATGGTAAGGTTCCCGGAGGCAGTTGCGGCGCCAGGGGACATGTATATGGCATGGATTTTAGCAACCGAGAGATGGAAAAAGATGCTTGGTCGGTCCTCCTACTTCAAATTTGGGGCACTGCGCGTGCAATCTAATGTGCCACAAGATAGGAGTGGTGTGTTAAGTAGTACTATTCCTATCAGTTTAATCCCTGTTACGTGCCTTTTTTTTTGTTTGGTTTTTGAAGCCACAGTGCAGCACCAGAGGCCAGAAAAATTTGGCATGTACACATGCCTGAAAAATTAGGTATTGTTGCAGCCGCTGCTGTAGCAGCGGCCAGAAAAATTGATGTTTGTTTCCCAGGCAGAAAGTGCCCTAAAATATTGCGGCTTGAACCCTAGTTGTTGACGGATAAGTCACGCAAGTCATCTGGCATTCGAAGATAAAATACAGCACCGTGTGGACCATTTTTAGCCCAAGGCAGCTCATCTTATCAGGCCTTTTTTTACTCGAATGTATCGCCCAATGTCAGTTCCTTCGGGATCCATCCCTCATTCATCTTAATAAAGGTGAGGTAAGCTAGACTTTTTTGACCTAGGCGACTTCTCTTCTCAGTGACAATACCTCCTGCTGCACTGAAGGTCCTTTCTGACAGGACACTTGAAGCGGGGCAGGCCAGAAGTTCTATTGCAAATTGGGATAGCTCAGGCCACAGGTCAAGCCTGCACACCCAGTAGTCAAGGGGTTCATCGCTCCTCAGAGTGTCGAGATCTGCAGTTAAGGCGAGGTAGTCTGCTAACTGTCAGTCGAGTCGTTCTCTGAGGGTGGACCCCGAAGGGCTGTGGCGATGCATAGGAGTTAAAAAGCTCTGCATGTCCTCCATCAACAACACCTCTGTAAAGCATCCTGTCCTTGCTGGCGTGGTCGTGGGAGTCGGAGGATTACTTTCACCTCTTCCCCTGTTAGATTCCCGTTGTGCTGTGACATCACCCTTATACGCTGTGTAAAGCATACTTTTTAATTTGTTTTGGAACTACTGCATCCTTTCCGACTTGTGGCAATTCGGTAACATTTCAGGCACTTTATGCTTATACCGGGGACTAGTAGCGTGGACACCCAGTACAGGTCATTCTCCTTCAGCTTTTTTATACGAGGGTCACTCAACAGGCACGACAGCATGAAAGACCCCATGTGCACAAGGTTGGATGCTGAGCTACTCATGTCCCGTTCCTCGTCCACAGTGATCTCACTGAAGGTATCTTTTTCCCCCCAGCCACGTACAACACCACGGGTACCAGATAGGTGACAATGAGCACCCTGGGATGCCTGTTGTGGTTGGTCTTCCTCCTCCTCCTCAAAGCCACATTCCTCCTCTAACTCCTCTTCCTCACAATCCTCTTCCAGCATTGCCGCTGGTCCAGCAAGCGATGATGATAAGGCTGTTTTTGGTGGTGATGGTGACCACAACTCTTCCTCTTCATGCTCATCTACAGCCTGATCCAGCACTCTTCACAGGGCACGCTCCAGGAAGAAAACAAATGGTATGATGTCGCTGATGGTGCCTTCGGTGCGACTGTCTAGGTTTGTCACCTCCTCAAAAGGACACATGAGCCTACAGGCATCCAGTAACGTGGCAAAAAAAATCCCAGCTCCGCAGAGGCTGTCCTAGCACCCCGGTCATACAAATACTCGTTAACAGCTTTTTCTTGTTGGAGAAGGCGGTCGAACATTCGGAGTGTTGAATTCCAATGTGTCGGGCTGTCGCAAATCAAGCACCTCACTGGCATGTTGTTTCGCCGCTGGATATCGGAAAAGTGCGCCATGGCCATGTAGGAACGCCTCAAATGGCCACACACCTTCCTGGCCTGCTTCAGGAAGTCCTGTAAGCCTGGGTACTTATGCACAAAGCGTTGTACGATCAGATTACACACATGTGCCATGCACGGCACATGTGTCAACTTGCCCAATTTCAATGCCGCCACCGAATTACTTCCGTTGTCACAAACCACTTTTCCAATCTCCAGTTGGTGCAGAGTCAGCCACTGATCCACCTGTGCATTCAGGGCGGACAGGAGTGCTGGTCCGGTGTGACTCTCTGCTTTCAGGCAAGTCAACCCCAAGACGGCGTGACACTGCCGTATCCGGGATTTGGAATAGTACCTGCGGAACTGGGGGGGTGCCGTTGATGTGGAGCAAGACGCAGCAGCAGAAGAGGACTTAGCCAAGGAGGTTATGGAAGAGGATGGAGTAGGAGGAGTAGAGGAGGTGGCAGCAGGCCTGCCTGCAAGTCGTGGCGGTGTCACCAACTCCTCCTCTGCAGAGCCAAGCATTCCATGCTTGGCAGCTGTCAGCAGGTTTACTCAATGTGCAGTGTAGGTGATATACCTGCCCTGACCATGCTTTGCAGACCAGCTATCAGTGGTAATATGGACCCTTGCCCCAACACTGTGTGCCAGACATGCCATTACTTCCTTTTGCACAATCGAGTACAGGTTGGGGATTGCCTTTTGTGCAAAGAAATTTCGTCCGGGTACCTTCCACCGCGGTGTCCCAATAGCTACAAATTTTTTGAACGCCTCAGACTCCACCAGCTTGTATGGTAAAAGCTGGCAGGCTAAGAGTTCAGACAAGCCAGCTGTCAGACGCCGGGCAAAGGCGTGACTTTGTGACATTGGCTTCTTACGCTGAAACATGTCCTTGACAGACACCTGACTGTGGGCAGATGAGCAGGAACTGCTCCGGAAGAGAGACGGAGTGGCGGATGGTTGAGAGGGGGCAAGGAGGACAGCAGTGGTTGACGTGGCTGAAGATGCTGGACCAGGAGGAGGATGGCGGCTTTGAGTTTGTGTGCTGCTTCTACTCATGTGTTGATCCCATAGGCATTTGTAATGTGCGATCATGTGCCTTTGCAATGCAGTTGTACCTAGGTGGGTGTTGGACTTCCCACGACTCCGTCTCTTTTGGCACAGGTTGCAAATTGCATTGCTGTTGTCAGAGACAGACACACACAAAAAAATCCACACTGCTGAGCTCTGCGATGACGGCATTTTGGTGGTGGCAACAGCATGCGTTGATTGGCATGCTGTCTGGCTGACCCCGGGTGCCGATGCATGCTGTCTGACTGTACCACTAGCTCCTTGCGATGACCTCCCCCTGCTTTCAACTCGTCTCCTCCTCCTCCTCTCTGTCTCCCCATCTGAACTTTCTCCCTGTTCTTCTTCTCTTCTAGCAGGCACCCACGTGACATCCACGGATGCATCGTCATCATCAACCGCTTCACTTGTATCTGACAAATCAACAAAGGAAGCAGCAGCGGGTACAACATCATCATCATCACACCGTACGTCCATGTCTGTAATGCTGCCTGACTGAGACATATCACTGTTATCTACATCCTCTGTAAATGATGGTTGCGCATCACTCCTTTCTACCAACTGATGTGTAAAAAACTCCTCTGACAGATCAAGTGAAGCGGCTGTGGTGCTAGTGTTTGTGGTGGCAGCAGGCGGGCGAGTGGTAACTTGAGAAGTGCCCGAAGATAAGCTGGAGGAGGATGGTGCGTCAAGGTTCGGAGCGGAAGCTATAGAAGATTGGGTGTCCTGTGTTAAAAAGTCAACTATTTCCTCAGAACTTTTTGAGTTCATGGGACGTGGCCTCTGAACACTGGGCATTATTCTAGGGCCAAAGGGAATCACAGCACCACGACCACGACGGCACCTGCGGGGTGGCCTGCCTTTGCCTGTCATTTTTTTTTAAATGTACACTTACACTACTATTAAACAAGATATGAGTGGTGGCACTGGGCAAGTGGGCACAGTATACACTGTGAGCCTGACTCAAAAAAGCAGACTGATGTTTCACAGTCTAAAAAGTTTTTATTTTTTTAAATGTACACTTACACTACTATTAAACAAGATATGAGTGGTGGCACTGGGCAAGTGGGCACAGTATACGCTGTGAGCCTGACACAAAAAAAGCAGAATGATGTTTCACAGTCCAAAAAGTTTTTTTTTTTTTTAAATGTACACTTACACTACTATTAAACAAGATATGAGTGGTGGCACTGGGCAAGTGGGCCCAGTATAAGCTGTGAGCCTGACACAAAAAAGCAGATTGATGTTTCACAGTCCAAAAAGTTTTTATTTTTTTAAATGTACACTTACACTACTATTAAACAAGATATGAGTGGTGGCACTGGGCAAGTGGGCACAGTATACGCTGTGAGCCTGACACAAAAAAGCAGACTGATGTTTCACAGTCCAAAAAGTTTTTATTTTTTTAAATGTATACTTACACTACTATTAAACAAGATATGAGTGGTGGCACTGGGCAAGTGGGCCCAGTATAAGCTGTGAGCCTGACACAAAAAAGCAGACTGATGTTTCATAGTCCAAAAAGTTTTTTTTGTTTTAAATGTACACTTACACTACTATTAAACAAGATATGAGTGGTGGCACTGGGCAAGTGGGCCTAGTATAAGCTGTGAGCCTGAAACAAAAAAGCAGACTGATGTTTCACAGTCCAAAAAGTTTTTTTTGTTTTTAAATGTACACTTACACTACTATTAAACAAGATATGAGTGGTGGCACTGGGCAAGTGGGCCCAGTATAAGCTGTGAGCCTGACACAAAAAAGCAGACTGATGTTTCACAGTCCAAAAAGTTTTTTTTGTTTTTAAATGTACACTTACACTACTATTACTACATGTACACTTACTACTACATTTTGGTGATGGCAACAACATGCGTTGATTGGCGTGCTGTCTGGCTGACCCACAGTGCCGATGCATGCTGTCTGACTGTACCACTAGCTCCTTGCGACAACCTCCCCCTGCTTCCAACTCGTCTCCTCCTCCTCCTCTCTGTCTCCCCATCTGAACTTTCCCCCTGTTCTTCTTCTCTTCTAGCGGGCACCCACGTGACATCCACGGACGCATCGTCATCATCAACCGCTTCACTTGTATCTGACAAATCAACAAAGGAAGCAGCAGCGGGTACAACATCATCATCATCACACCGTACGTCCATGTCTGTAATGCTGCCTGACTGAGACATATCACTGTTATCTACATCCTCTGTAAATGATGATTGCGCATCACTCATTTCTTCCAACTGATGTGTAAAAAAACTCCTCTGACAGATCAAGTGAAGCGGCTGTGGTGCTAGTGTTGGTGGTGGCGGCAGGCGGGCGAGTGGTAGCTTGAGAAGTGCCCGAAGATAAGCTGGAGGAGGATGGTGCGTCAAGGTTTGGAGCGGAAGCTATAGAAGATTGGTTGTCCTGTGTTAAAAAGTCAACTATTTCCTCAGAACTTTTCAAGTTCATGGGACGTGGCCTCTGAACACTGGGCATTATTCTAGGGCCAAAGGGAATCACAGCACCACGACCACGACAGCACCTGCGGGGTGGCCTGCCTCTGCCTGTCATTTTTTTTTAAATGTACACTTACACTACTATTAAACAAGATATGAGTGGTGGCACTGGGCAAGTGGGCACAGTATACGCTGTGAGCCTAAAACAAAAAAGCAGATTGATGTTTCACAGTCCAAAAAGTTTTTATTTTTTTAAATGTACACTTACACTACTATTAAACAAGATATGAGTGGTGGCACTGGGCAAGTGGGCCCAGTATAAGCTGTGAGCCTGAAACAAAAAAGCAGACTGATGTTTCACAGTCCAAAAAGTTTTTTTTTGTTTTTAAATGTACACTTACACTAATATTAAACAAGATATGAGTGGTGGCACTGGGCAAGTGGGCACAGTATACGCTGTGAGCCTGACACAAAAAAGCAGACTTATTTTTCACAGTCCAAAAAGTTTTTATTTTTTTAAATGTACACTTACACTACTATTAAACAAGATATGAGTGGTGGCACTGGGAAAGTGGGCCCAGTATAAGCTGTGAGCCTGAAACAAAAAAGCAGACTGATGTTTCACAGTCCAAAAAGTTTTTTTTGTTTTTAAATGTACACTTACACTAATATTAAACAAGATATGAGTGGTGGCACTGGGCAAGTGGGCACAGTATGCGCTGTGAGCCTGACATAAAAAAAAGCAGACTGATGTTTCACAGTCCAAAAAGTTTTTTGTTTTTAAATTTACACTACTGTTACACCAGATATGAGTGGTGGTACTGGGCAAGTGGGCGCAGTATATGCTGTGAGCCTGGCACACACGCTGGCAGGCAACTGCAATTAGATTACACAAGCAGACTGATGTTTCACAGTCAAAAAAGTTTTTTTTTTTTAATTTACACTACTGTTACACCAGATATGAGTGGGGGCACTGGGCAAATGGGCACAGTATACGCTGTGAGCCTGGCACACATGCTGGCATGCAGGCAACTGCAATTAGATTACACCAGCAGACTGATGTTTCACAGTCAAAAAAGTTTTTTTTTTTAAATGTACACTACTGCTACACCAGATATGAGTGGTGGCACTGGGCAAGTGGGCCTGGCACACACGCTGGCAGGCAGGCAACTGCAATTAGATTACACTAGCAGACTGATGTTTCACAATCAAAAAAGTTTTTTTTTTTAAATGTACACTACTGCTACACCAGATATGAGTGGTGGCACTGGGCAAGTGGGCCTGGCACACACGCTGGCAGGCAAGCAACTGCAATTAGATTACACTAGCAGACTGATGTTTCACAGTCAAAAAAAGTTGTTTTTTTTTAATTTACACTATTGTTACACCAGATATGAGTGGTGGCACTGGGCAAGTGGCTTGGCAGGCAGGCAACTGCAATTAGATTACACCAGCAGACTGATGTTTCACAGTCAAAAAAGTTTTTTTTTTTTTAAATGTACACTACTGTTACACCAGATATGAGTGGTGGCACTGGGCAAGTGGGCCTGGCACACATGCTGGCAGGCAGGCAACTGCAATTAGATTACACTAGCAGACTGATGTTTCACAATCAAAAAATTTTTTTTTTTTAAATTTACACTATTGTTACACCAGATATGAGTGGTGGCACTGGGCAAGTGGCTTGGCAGGCAGGCAACTGCAATTAGATTACACAGGAAAAAATAAATTAAAAAAATGATGTTCTAGCCCTAAAAAGGGCTTTTTGGGGTGCTGTCCTTACAGCAGAGATCAGATGAGTCCTTCAGGACTGTAGTGGACACTGAATACACTAGCCTAGCTATCAATTTCCATATTAAATCAGCAGCAGCTACACTGTCCCTCCTCTCACTAAGAATGCAGCTTCCGAATGAATCTAAAATGGCTGCTGTCCAGGAGCTGGGAGGGTCTGGAAGGGAGGGTCTGCTGCTGATTGGCTGGAATGTGTCTGTAGACTGTGAGATACAGGGTCAAAGTTTATTCAATGATGACGAATAGGGGGCGGATCGAACATCACATATGTTCGCCCGCCGTGGCTAACGCGAACTATTCGCGATCGCGACATCACTACAAATAATAACATATGTGATAAGAACAAATATTTAACAATTATATGTAATTCTAGATTATGCCATAGCATCTATGATAAATTCACAGAATACTCAAATAGCAGTAAGTCAAAGTTAACTCTTCTTAAAGGGACATTATACACTCATTTTTTCTTTGCATAAATGTTTTGTAGATAATCTATTTATATAGCCCATAAAGTTGTTTTTTTTAATTAATGTATAGTTTTGCTTATTTTTAAATAACATTGCTCTGATTTTCAGACTCCTAACCAAGCCCCAAAGTTTTATGTGAATACGCTCGACTACCTACTCCAGCTTGCTCCTGTTTGTGTAAAGGGTCTTTTCATATGCAAAAGAAGGGGGAGGGGGGGAGTGTCTTATTTGCCACTTGCAGTGGGCTTTCCAGCTACCTTTTCAACAGAGCCAAAGTGACAGCTTCTAAGTAAGTTTTTAAACAGTTTTATACTGGATTTTTATATCAGTATCTGTGCATATTATTCTTTATAGTAGTGTCTATTACATGCAGTTATATGAAAATGAGTGTATACTGTCCCTTTAAGTCAACATTACAGTTTGTCGCTGCAAATCACAACCCGGTGTACACATTGACATTACTATCTTAATCACTGGAAGTGATAAGGTGGGGGGGGGGGACATAAAAGGAGGGAAAAAAAGGGGAGGGAGAGGGGGCAAGCCACTAAATAGACCATGTTGCTGGAAATCTATCGCTTAGAATACCCAGCTGAAAATAAGCAGATTGGTGAAAATGTTGAATCACTGCTTTTTCATAGGCATTGCACAAATAATCTTAAGCCATTTGCAAAAAAAAATTGTTCTATGTATTTGTCATTAGGACTTACCAAATTAATTTGTTCTAGTATCACTTGTGTCTTGACTCTTTTAGTAAATAATGTAAAGTTCTGGGCATTTTTAGTTTTCCAGTTTTCAAGTATAAGAATACGACCTATTATAACTGCTGTGTTTAGCAGGGGAATATTTTCCAGCATCTTATCTGGTTTAAAAAAAAAAAAAATGATGTGTTGAGGCTTTAGACTAATCTGACGATTGAAAAATTTGTTTAGCCAGAAATTACATTTTCTCTTCTCTGGATCTCCAAACCCTCTAGCTCAATAATTAAGCATCCATCTAAAGAAGTAGAAAAAATCAAATATTTAGGCATAATGATTAGCAATAACCCATCACAGTGGTATAATCTTAATTTTTCCTCTTTTTTTGAACATTGTATGCAGAAATTTGAGAACTGGAGGTCTCTACCACTTTCTCTCACAGCATGAATCACATTAATTAAACTGACTTTATTCCCTAAACTGTTATACATGTTACAACATTTACCACTTCTTATATCCAAAAAAGATATAAACCTGTTTAACAGTGTATGCTCTAATTTTATTTGGCAGAGGAAAAAGGCCTGCTTGTCACTACTGAAACTATCATTAAGCAGAAGAGATGCGGGATTGGCGTTCCCTAATATTCTGTACTAACTGGGTAACATTGTTTAAATATGCGATAGATTGGATAGCTAAAAATAACATGTGACTTTCTGGGAGCTAGAAACCAATTTAATTTTTCCATTTTCTTTAAATGGGATCTTGCACTGCCCATAACCAAACTACCACCTAACGTTACAAATATGATTTCAATATCAAAAATTGTGAGAGCTTGGCAAAACATTAACATAGAAATAGGCACTACCCCTTTTGCTTCACCTTTTTTACCCATTATGGGGAACCCTGAATTCGTACCAGGCTTACGCTTGTCAAATTTCCATCAATGGAGTAGTAAAGGCCTACAATATATTACTCAAATGTTAGAAACAACCACGTTACATATGAAACTTTTTTATCAATTAGTAGCTGAATATCAAATTTCTAAGTCAGATTTCTTCGCATATCTCCAAGTAAGAAACTATATCTAATTTCTAAAGATCAATTTTGGCTTAGAATGATTCTCTACTCAAATAGATTTGCGTATTGAAAGCTACAAAAGGGGTAACTTCTCTATTACTAAATTCCACACACTTTTTATTACTAATTTGGGACTAAAACAACTGGATTTTCTTACACAAAAATGGAAAAAAGTCTTTCCGGAGATATCTTCTAAAGCTATCCAATTAAGTTTTAATTTAGTTTAAAAAACAAAGACCTCTAATGCTTGTTAAGAGTCACAAATAAAACTAATTAATATGACCTATATTACACCACATAGAATCTCCAAATGTTACAAGACTGAAAATTTGTGTCCTAGATGTAGTTCCAAACAGGCAGATATGATACATTGCTTTTGGCAGTGTCTACAAATATGCCTGTTTTGGCAAAAACTTAATCTCAGGTTGAGCGTATCATTACCACAATCTCAGAGCTGTGGTTAATTGTTTTTGAAAATATAAAGTGTCCCAAATCACACCAAAAATACATTACAAATTACACTTACACTCATAATAGCACCATCTAATAAAATTATTTAAAAAAAAATATTGCACATAAAAATTATAAGGTCTCAAATATATGAGATCTTGGGTGTTAGGGAAAAAAAAGCCGCCAAAGGAATTTATTTTAGAGATACATAAAGATACATTGCTAAGTGCATTATAGCCCTTTGCACTTAGGTAGATGAAAACATGTTAAAGCATATTTATGCAATATTCATATTTTCATGTCGGGTTAGCGCTAATGAGAATATGTGATTGTGTTTGTGTGAGGGGTGTTTTTTTCCACTTCTTTATCTCCATTGACTTCTATGGGGGAATACATGAACCCGCACGTGATATTGTAAGTTCCGATTTTTGCACTAGTCGGGTTACTGTTAGCGCAAAATAAATTTTTTACAACTTGTAATACCAGCACAGCCCGACTAGCGCAAAAATGGAAATCCTAGCTGAGTTTTCACTATAGCCAAATGCAAAATACCGCTCCACTTGTAATCTAGCCCATAATTTTTACAGCACATGCAAAAGGATATTAAAGAGATGTTGAACAGTAAAAACATGGTAGACATAATGATGCAAGTAAAGATTAGCATTAGAATAATATGTAGTTGTAGTTTTACACTTATGTGTTTAAATATTTTAAATGTAGGTGTAAAGGTTTAGTTTCTGTAAAGTACTTTAGTTTCTATAAAGTAATGGATACCACTGTGATTAAATGAGTTGTCCAAACAGGACTGTGTGGAAACCTCTTTAGAGAATTCTATGTTTCACACAGCCTTGTTTGGATAGTCTCTTTTATTGCATGAAGAGGACCTCCACGAGAAGATAATAAGAAAAGAAGCATCTGGTAAAAGATGGTAGAAGAAGATCACTGTCACGGAGATTAAGAGGATCACCACAGTGGAATGCTGCCATGACAAAAGAAGAAGAGCCTCACTAGAGTCAAGATGGGTGAGTAGAAACTTTGGGGTTTGGAGTTAGGATTTTTTTGGGGTGTTTTTTTTTTAGAATAGGGTTTTTTATTTTTAGCCTAAAAGAGCAGAAATAACTTTAGGGCAATGTCCTACAAAATGCCCTCCTAAGGTCAATCTTTTTTTTTAGATAGAGATTCTTTTTAGGTTAGAGGTTTTTTTAGATTAGAATTTTTTAGAATAGGGTTTTTTTATTTTTTATTGGGCAAAAGAGCTGTTGGACTTTAGAGTAAGGCCCTACCAAATGCCCTTCTAAGGGCAATGTCCAACCAAATGCCTTTTTCAAGGCAATCTTAGGATAGGGTTTTTTTCTTTTTAAAGAATAGAAAATAAAGTGTAAAAGGAACAAATTATTTATTATTAATAATAATAATAATAATAATAATAATAATACTGATAATAATGTAATATTACAACATTATTTAAACACGGAATACCAAACAAGCTAAATCTTACTACATTTTCTGAATATCTTCAATGTTTTCATTGATATAAAAATTGACAACTCAAGCCTATTTGTACTAGAAGGCAGAACGGTTATTTCACATTACTAAATATTGATGCAAACCTGCAGAATGTTTTCTGTCACTTAAGAATCTTATGATATTTAAAACAGTTTACCAACCATGGCAAAAGTCAATTTTTGAATACATTAGTGTCTTTTGTATTTCTGATGCAAAAAAAAAAACAAGAAATAAAGATGATAATATATGCAGAAAGAGGGTGAATATCTCATTTACATATGTGTCCCCATAATTCCCTGCTCCAGTGTGTGTGCTGTAAAGTGATCTACCGTTATGTCACAAGGGTAGGAGGACTTTTTCATCATCTGTTTACTCAATATTACTAATTTGCAGACTGGTTTAGAAGCCTTATACCAGCTAATAAGAAATCTATAAAGACTCACCAGAAACAAAGGATCTGGCCCCATTATGATCTACATTACAAGTGAAGCACAAAATATCAGAGCTATTGGGCGCTAACACGTTTCAAATCAAATCAATAGTGCTCTTATTTTTGCTCTAATATTACAAGTTGAAAGTAAAATGGTAGAGCGTGAGTTAAAGCCTTGGGCGTATTAACATCTGGATTTCAGAAAGCACAGCAGCACTAACCTGAAGATACGCTAACCCGAAGGTGCTCTAATCTGACGGTGTTTAAAATGTTTGTCTATTCACTTTTACTATAAGATTGTTTGCTATTTTATATTGATAGCCCACCCTGAGCTATCAGTAGCGCACCACTTGTAATCTAGGCCTATGTAAGACGGATCAGAGTCAATTAATCTGTTTAGCTATCTCACAAGCCCCAATGGCCCTGTTTCCCAGGTGGATTAATTTAATTTTGTATAGAGTTGAATTTGTGGTGTGAAATAGCATTATACACACCATAGAGTCTCACTATCTCAGATCCTCTATCTATAACTGCTATTAATTGACTTTTTTAATAATAATAATTATTTGGCTCATAAAATAAATGTACATTAACCCTTTGAGTGCTAACAACGTCTCTGAGACGTCTCAGATTTTCCCACTTGGGTGCTAACGACGGCTCAGAGCCCTCGCTAGCACTCTTCCACCCGCTCTTACCCCGACGATCATGCCTCTAAAGTGACAGGCATCGCCGGAGCTTCATGGTTTGTGTGGTGTGTTCACGCGCAATGACATGATGACATCATTGCACAACTTTATTAACAAAATGACAATGTTAAGTATAGGAAAAGGAGGCATGCTGCTTAGAAGCCTGTATCTCAGGTATCTAAGCAGCTACAGACCTCCAAGACGCACCGTTGGAAAGGTAATCGCCTAACCTTTTCCAACAGTGTAAAATATTTAAAAAAAAAAAAAAAAAAAACTTAAAACAGCTTAGCACCTAGGTGGGAAAGTGTTTAGCACTCAAAGGGTTAAGGTGTTTTTCATTAAAGGGACAGTTTACTCAAACTTTTTTTCCCCTTTAATTTGTTCCCAATGATCCCCTTTAAATGCTGAAGCTTATTAAATTGTTTTCAAGTATTTCCATTACCCTTATATTGGCATTTAAACTAGTTGATTTAGCCTGTGGTATCCCCACCCATCCTGAAAGTTTTGGGCCTCAAGGCCGAGCTGTGTTTACACAGCCAGTAAAAGAAATTACACTCCCAGTGGGTTATAGAAGAGATAAGGTAATACAATGTTAATTTTCTATTGTACTCTCCAAGTATTGGTGATTGGTTTATGGACAGATATAAGATAAAGAAGCAGGTATATTTACACAATGTGATAAAGTAATGAGATCTGATTATACCTACAAGCTCAACCCATTTTATTAGGTTGTGGCTTCAAAACACAAAATCAGCTAATTCATATACACAAATAAGCCTTATAAAAGCAAATCTCATACATTTTATACTCTGCAGCTGTCACAAAAAGTAATTGGAAACACATTAAGGGAAAAACAATTTTATAGTATACTGTCCCTTTAATACCAAATATTCAAGTGTTCAAGTTTAAAGTCAAATATAATTATTCATGAATTTAGTTTGAAAATAACATTTTGTGGATTCAAAATATTTTTTTTTCTGGTTCATTTAACGTTATTTCTAACCACATGATCTACCTTTTTCTATTATCTATATATATATTGTTGCCCATAAGATTATTTGTAGTAGTTGAACAGTGTTGCTATTATAGTTTAGTAGCTGACAACAGTCAATTCATTTCCTAATTTTCTGTGCTTAAATAACTGACATAACACTACATCAGAACAATTTTTTCGATGAATTGATTTGCTGACATTTTAGATTAGCACTGACTTGTGCTCTGTCTTATGTTGATAAACTAAGAACGCAATAGAACATCTATTTCAAACAGAGCCTGCATTCTTTGTTTCAAAAGACTGTTTCAGCAAAAAATAAATATATATATATATATATATATATATATATATATATATATATATAAAAGAAGATTTAGCCATGCAGTAAATTCATTTTAAAGACATTTCTTTTTATTATTGAAAGAATTCAATTTAAATATCAAATATATTTACTGTACTGTATTTGTATTTCCATTTTCAAGCCTATTAGATTATTATCTACACTTCAACTTCCCATATATCAATCAAAAGATTTAATATTGTGTTCCATTATGTGTTGAAACAAAAGATGAATACATCTGGAATCCTTTAAAAGGTAGCCATTTTTTTACTCTTATTTTTACTTTTTACTTTGGAAAATATTACTTTTTCTGTTTTCGAGATGGCAATATGCTTTTTTTTTGTGTGGAAATTATTTAATAAAATTCTCTTCTGGTGAAAAAGTGAAAATCCTTTCTCTTGGGTGTTTGTGGTTAGCATTGTGATGTTGTAATGTTTGCTTATTAAGTCAGCATGGATCATTGTTTTTATCCTTTTGTGGTCTAAAAAATACAATCTACACAGCATCCAGTGAAAATATCATGTATTGTCTCAGATGTGCTAATTATTATTAAACTATTATACTAAACTATGTCAATAACAAGCATGACTGCCTGCATGATATGCAACAATACTAGTCCAGTCATTGGGCCCCATTTATTATATATTGGACAGACAAGGTTCACTCCGGGCGAGCGGACAGCACACAATGCCTATATTTAACTGTCATACTCTGCTCGTGCACGAGCAGGGGCTGTCATTAATCCTGATGAGATCGGGATGATTTAACCCCTCTATGCTTTAAGTGGCAGAGAGGCTTACTTTACTAACATTTCAGGCTCGCTTGCTGAGGCTCTGAAGCATTATCTACAGCTCCATAAATAGGGCCCATAGATGTATTTCCATGTTTATTGAAATAGAAATGCAACACATCACCCCAACTCTCAAAGGAACATTAAATACTAACGGCCAGATTACAAGTGGAGTGCTAAATATCACTTTCATGAGAGAGATATTTGCACTCGAATGTGTAATACCAGTGCACGCTAATGTGCGCTGGTATTACAGGTTGTCAGCAATTGTGCTCACAAGAGCGTACTTCCATAGGTTCCAATGGGAGGCTCATTCTGATGCCATTAGGGATACGTAGAGCAGCGATGGCAGCAGATATAAATATATGTATATGATTATATACACAAACATATATATACTGTATAAATATATAAATATATATATATGTGTGTGTGTGTGTTAATATGTGTATATATACATACTAACACATAAATATATATGTATATAAGCATATACATATATATTTATTGGGAACGCGCAGTTCCCATAGACCGCAATGTAAAGGCACTTTTCAGTGCCACTTTTTTTCTAACACCCCACTCCCGCCAACTTTAGCCCCAAAATATTTTAATAAAAAATAAAGATGCTGCTATCTTAATTTTTTTCATTTCATTTTTTATTTTTAAATGCTTTATTGAAAATTGAGTAAACATTACAAACAGTAAAGAGAATCATGTCAGATAAAATTGGGTCACAGGTAGTATGCAAACATAAGAGTTACAGTATTCTTCTTACATGAGGTAATTATTATCGGTTATTTGTAGAGCGCCAACAGATTCCGCAGCGCTAATCAAAGTATAGTTTGGATAACACAGTTGTTTGTTGAACAAAAACTACACACGATATAAAGCATGTAGCATGGTTCTTGCAGGAAGATATATGGATATAAACTGTGTAGAAATTGGAATAAATAGCGGGCTAACAATAGAAGGGATGATGACCCATCTGTCGTATTAGTAGTGTGTAATGTGTATCTAGTGATGTCACGAACCTAAAAATTTGGGTTCGCGAACGTCGAACGCGAACTTCCACAACTATTCGCGAACGGGCGAACCGGGCGAACCGCCATAGACTTCTATAGGCAGGCGAACTTTAAAACCCACAGGGACTCTTTCTGGCCACAATAGTGATGGAAAAGTTGTTTCAAGGGAACTAACACCTGGACTGTGGCATGCCGGAGGGGGATGCATGGCAAAACTCCCATGGAAAATTACATAGTTGATGCAGAGTCTGGTTTTAAGCCAAAAAGGGCATAAATCACCTAACATTCCTAAATTGTTTGGAATAACGTGCTTTAAAACATCAGGTATGATGTTGTATCGATCAGGTAGTGTAAGGGTTACGCCCACTTCACAGTGACAGACCAAACTCCCTGTTTAAAGGGACAGTCTACACCAGAATTTTTATTGTTTTAAAAGATAGATAATCCCTTTATTACCCATTTCCCAGTTTTGCATAACTAACACATTTATAATAATATACTTTTAACCTCTGTGATTATCTTGTATCTAAGCCTCTGCAAACTGCCCCTTTTTTCAGTTCTTTTGACAGACTTGCAGTCTAGCCAATCAGTGCCTGCTCCCAGATAACTTCTCGTGCACGAGCACAGTGTTATCTATATGAAATACGTGAACTAACACCCTCTAGTGGTGAAAAACTGTTAAAATGCAATCTGAAAGAGTTGGGCTTCAAGGTCTAAGAAATTAGCATATGAACCTCCTAGGTTAAGCTTTCAACTAAGAATACCAAGAGAACAAAGCAAAATTGGTGATAAAAGTAAATTTGAAAATTGTTTAAAATTACATGCTCTATCTAAATCATGAAAGTTTATTTTGGCCTAGACTGTCCCTTTAACGCACCGCAAACAACCGCAAACAGTACATTTGCACAACGGCAAACTCCCCATTTGCACAAGGTTGGATACCAAGCTAGCCATGCCCCGTTCCTTGTCCTCACTGATGTCATTGAAGGTCTCTTCCTCCACCCAGCCACGTACAACACCAAGGGTCCCCGAAAGGTGACAACAAGCCCCCTGGGACGCCTGCTGTGTTTGGTCTTCCACCTCCTCAAAGCCACCATCCTCCTCTGACTCCTCTTCTTCAGACTCCTCTCTCTGCGTTGCCTCTCTCTGCATTATTATAAGGTGTGTTAAGTAGTACTATTCCTATCGTGTATATGGCATCGATTTTAGGAACCGGGAGATGGAAAAAGATGCTTGGTCGGTCCTCCTGCTTCAAATTTGGGGCACTGCGCATGCAATCTAATGTGCCACCAGATATGAGTGGTGTGTTAAGTAGTTCTATTCTTATCAGTTTAATCCCTGTTACGTCCCCTATTAGGGGACGTGTATATGGCATCGATTTTAGTAGCCGGGAGATGGAAAAAGATGCTTGGTCGGTCCTCCTACTTCAAATTTGGGGCACTGCGCGTGCAATCTAATGTGCCACCAGATATGAGTGGTGTGTTAAGTAGTTCTATTCTTATCAGTTTAATCCCTGTTACGTCCCCTATCAGGGGACGTGTATATGGCATCGATGTTAGGAACCGGGAGATGGAAAAAGATGCTTGGTCGGTCCTCCTACTTCAAATTTGGGGCACTGCGCATGCAATCTAATGTGCCACCAGATATGAGTGGTGTGTTAAGTAGTTCTATTCTTATCAGTTTAATCCCTGTTACGTCCCCTATCAGGGGACGTGTATATGGCATCGATTTTAGGAACCGGGAGATGGAAAAAGATGCTTGGTTGGTCCTCCTACTTCAAATTTGGGGCACTGCGCGTGCAATCTAATGTGCCACCAGATATGAGTGGTGTGTTAAGTAGTTCTATTCTTATCAGTTTAATCCCTGTTACGTCCCCTATCAGGGGACGTGTATATGGCATCGATTTTAAGAACCGAGAGAAGGAAAAAGATGCTTGGTCGGTCCTCCTACTTCAAATTTGGGGCACTGCGCGTGCAATCTAATGTGCCACCAGATATGAGTGGTGTGTTAAGTAGTTCTATTCTTATCAGTTTAATCCCTGTTACGTCCCCTATCAGGGGACGTGTATATGGCATCGATTTTAGGAACCGGGAGATGGAAAAAGATGCTTGGTCGGTCCTCCTACTTCAAAGTTGGGGCACTGCGCGTGCAATCTAATGTGCCACCAGATATGAGTGGTGTGTTAAGTAGTTCTATTCTTATCAGTTTAATCCCTGTTACGTCCCCTATCAGGGAACGTGTATATGGCATCGATTTTAGGAACCGGGAGATGGAAAAAGATGCTTGGTTGGTCCTCCTACTTCAAATTTGGGGCACTGCACGTGCAATCTAATGTGCCACCAGATATGAGTGGTGTGTTAAGTAGTTCTATTCTTATCAGTTTAATCCCTGTTACGTCGCCTATCAGGGGACGTGTATATGGCATCGATTTTAGGAACCGGGAGATGGAAAAAGATGCTTGGTCGGTCCTCCTACTTCAAATTTGGGGCACTGCGCGTGCAATCTAATGTGCCACCAGATATGAGTGGTGTGTTAAGTAGTTCTATTCTTATCATTTTAATCCCTGTTATGTCCCCTATTAGGGGACGTGTATATGGCATCGATTTTAGGAACCGGGAGATGGAAAAAGATGCTTGGTCGGTCCTCCTACTTCAAATTTGGGGGACTGCGCGTGCAATCTAATGTGCCACCAGATATGAGTGGTGTGTTAAGTAGTTCTATTCTTATCAGTTTAATCCCTGTTACGTCCCCTATTAGGGGACGTGTATATGGCATCGATTTTAGGAACCGGGAGATGGAAAAAGATGCTTGGTCGGTCCTCCTACTTCAAATTTGGGGCACTGCGCGTGCAATCTAATGTGCCACCAGATATGAGTGGTGTGTTAAGTAGTTCTATTCTTATCAGTTTAATCCCTGTTATGTCCCCTATCAGGGGACGTGTATATGGCATCGATTTTAGGAACCGGGAGATGGAAAAAGATGCTTGGTCGATCCTCCTACTTCAAATTCGGGGCACTGCGCGTGCAATCTAATGTGCCACCAGATATGAGTGGTGTGTTAAGTAGTTCTATTCTTATCAGTTTAATCCCTGTTACGTCCCCTATCAGGGGACGTGTATATGGCATCGATTTTAGGAACCGGGAGATGGAAAAAGATGCTTGGTCGATCCTCCTACTTCAAATTTGGGGCACTGCGCGTGCAATCTAATGTGCCACCAGATATGAGTGGTGTGTTAAGTAGTTCTATTCTTATCAGTTTAATCCCTGTTACGTCCCCTATTAGGGGACGTGTATATGGCATCAATTTTAGGAACCGGGAGATGGAAAAAGATGCTTGGTTGGTCCTCCTACTTCAAATTTGGGGCACTGTGCGTGCAATCTAATGTGCCACCAGATATGAATGGTGTGTTAAGTAGTACTATTCCTATCAGTTTAATCCCTGTTATGTGCCTTTTTTTTGGTTTGGTTTTTGAAGCCACAGTGCAGCACCAGAGACCAGAAAGATTAGGCATGTACGCATGCCTGAAAAATTAGGTATTGTTGCAGCCGCTGCTGTAGCAGTGGCCAGAAAAATTGATGTTTATTTCCCAGGCAGAAAGTGCCCTAAAACATTGCGGCTTGAACCCTAGTTGGTGGCGGATAAGTCATGCAAGTCATCCGGCATTCAGAGATCAAATACAGCAGCGTGTGGACCATTTTTAGCCCAAGGCAGCTCATCTCATCAGGCCTTTTTTAGTCGAATGTATCGCCTACTGTCAGTCCCTTCGGGATCCATCCCTCATTCATCTTAATAAAGGTGAGGTAATCTAGACTTTTTTGACCTAGGCAACTTCTCTTCTCAGTGACAATACCTCCTGCTGCGCTGAAGGTCCTGTCTGACAGGTCACTTGAAGCGGGGCAGGCCAGAAGTTCTATCCCAAATTGGGATAGCTCAGGCCACAGGTCAAGCCTGCACACCCAGTAGTCAAGGGGTTCATCGCTCCTCAGAGTGTCGATATCTGCAGTTAAGGCGAGGTAGTCTGCTATCTGTCGGTCGAGTCGTTCTCTGAGGGTGGACCCCAAAGGGCTGTGGTGATGCGTAGGACTTAAAAAGCTCTGCATGTCCTCCATCAACAACACGTCTGTAAAGCGTCCTGTCCTTGCTGGTGTGGTGGTGGGAGGAGGAGGATTACTTTCACCTCTTCCCCTGTTAGATTCCCGTTGTGCTGTGACATCACCCTTATACGCTGTGTAAAGCATACTTTTTAATTTATTTTGGAACTGCTGCTTCCTTTCCGATTTGAGGTAATTCGGTAACATTTCAGGCACTTTATGTTTATACCGGGGGTCTAGTAGCGTGGACACCCAGTACAGGTCGTTCTCCTTCAGCCTTTTTATACGAGTGTCCCTCAACAGGCACGACAGCATGAAAGACCCCATTTGCATAAGGTTGGATGCCGAGCTACTCATGTCCAGTTCCTCATCCTCAGTGATCTCACTGAAGGTATCTTCTTCCCCCCAGCCACGTACAACACCAAGGGTACCAGATAGGTGATGAGCACCCTGGGATGCGTGTTGTGGTTTGTCTTCCTCCTCCTCAAAGCCACATTCCTCCTCTGACTCCACTTCCTCACAATCGTCTTCCAGCGTTGCCGCAGGTCCAGCAAGCGATGCTGATAAGGCTGTTTCTGGTGGTGATGGTGACCACAACTCTTCCTCTTCACGCTCATCTACGGCCTGATCCAGCACTCTTCGCAGGGAACGCTCCAGGAAGAAAACAAATGGTATGATGTCGCTGGTGGTGCCTTCGGTGTGACTGACTAGGTTTGTCACCTCCTCAAAAGGACGCATGAGCCTACAGGCATTGCGCATGAGCGTCCAGTAACGTGGCAAAAAAATTCCCAGCTCCGCAGAGGCTGTCCTAGCACCCCGGTCATACAAATAGTCGTTAATGGCTTTTTCTTGTTGGATCAATAGGAGTGTTGAATTCCAACGCGTCGGGCTGTCGCAAATCAAGCGCATCACTGGCATGTTGTTTCACTGCTGGATATCTGAAAAGTGCGCCATGGCCGTGTAGGAACACCTGAAATGGCCACACACCTTCCTGGCCTGCTTCAGGACGTCCTGTAAGCCTGGGTACTTATGCACAAAGAGTTGTACGATCAGATTACACACATGTGCCATGCACAGCACACGTGTCAACTTGCCCAAATTCAATGCCGCCACCAAATTTCTCCTGTTGTCACTAACCACTTTGCCGATCTCCAGTTGGTGCAGAGTCAGCCACTGATCCACCTGTGCGTTCAGGGCGGACAGGAGTGCTGATCCGGTGTGACTCTCTGCTTTCAGGCAAGTCAACCCCAAGACGGCGTGACACTGCCGTATCCGGGATGTGAAATAGTACCTGGGGAGCTGGGGGGGTGCCGTTGATGTGGAGCAAGATGCAGCAGCAGAAGAGGACTCAGCCGAGGAGGTTATGGAAGAGGATGGAGTAGGAGGAGTAGAGGAGGTGGCAGCAGGCCTGCCTGTAAGTTGTGGCGGTGTCACCAACTCCTCTGCAGAGCCACGCATTCCATGCTTCGCAGCCATCAGCAGGTTTACCCAATGCACAGTGTAGGTGATATACTTGCCCTGACCATGCTTTGCAGACCAGGTATCAGTGGTCAGATGGACCCTTGCCCCAACACTGTGTGCCAGACATGCCATTACTTCCTTTTGCACAATCGAGTACAGGTTGGGGATTGCGGTTTCCCAATAGCTACAGATTTTTTGATTGCCTCAGACTCCACCAGCTTGTATGGTAAAAGCTGGTGGGCTATGAGTTCAGTCAAGCCAGCTGTCAGATGCCGGGCAAGGGGGTGACTTTGTGACATTGGCTTCTTATGCTCAAACATGTCCTTGACAGACACCTGACTGTGGGCAGATGAGCAGGAACTGCTCAAGGCGAGACACGGAGTGGCGGATGGTTGAGAGGGGGCAAGGAGGACAGCAGTGGTTGACGTGGCTGAAGATGCAGGACCAGGAGGAGGATGGCGGCTTTGAGTTTGTGTGCTGCTTGTACTCATGTGTTGATCCCATAGGCGTTTGTGATGTGCGATCATGTGCCTTTGCAAAGCAGTTGTACCTAGGTGGGTGTTGGACTTCCCACGACTCAGTTTCTTTTGGCACAGGTTGCAAATGGCATCGCTGTTGTCAGAGGCAGACACACAAATAAAATGCCACACTGCTGAGCTCTGCGATGACGGCATTCTGGTGGTGGCAACAGCATGCATTGATTGGCGTGCTGTCTGACTGACCCCGGGTGCCGATGCATGCTGTCTGACTGTGCCAATAGCTCCTTGCGATGACCTTCCCCTCCTTCCAACTCGTCTCCTCCTCCTCTCTGTCTCCCCATCTGAACTTTCCCTCTCTTCTTCTTCTCTTCTAGCGGGCACCCACGTGACATCCACGAACGCATCGTCATCATCAACCGCTTCACTTGTATCTGACAAGTCAACAAAGGAAGCAGCAGCGGGTAAAACATCATCATCACACCGTACATCCATGTGTGTAATGCTGCCTGACTGATACATATCCCTGTTATCTACATCCTCTGGCAATAATGGTTGCGCATCACTATCACTCATTTCTTGCAACTGATGTGTAAATAACTCCTCTGACAGATCAAGTGAAGCGGCTGTGGTGCTAGTGTTGGTGGTGGCGGCAGGCGGGCGAGTGGTAACTTGAGAGGTGCCCGAAGATAAGCTGGAGGAGGATGGTGCGTCAAGGTTCCAAGCGGAAGCTGTAGAAGATTGGGTGTCCTGTGCTAGCCAGTCAACTATGTCCTCAGAAATGTTCGAGTTCAGGGTACGTGGCCTCTGAACACTGGGCATTATTTTAGGGCCAAAGGGAATCACAGCACCATGAACATGACGGACCCTGCGGGGTGGCCTGCCTCTGCCTGTCATTTTTTTTTTCCGATTAGTGGTACTATGCGTGCAAGCTACTGTGACAACAGATATGAGTGGCACTGTGCACTGGCAGAAGTTGGCAGAGTAGACGCTGTAGGCCTGACACACACGCTTGCAGACAACTAACTGCTATTCAATCTATTACAGTCAAAAAAAAAATTCTTTTAAATGTACACTACTGTTACACCAGATATGAGTTGCACTGGTGTGACACTGTGCCCTGGCTGGCAGGCACTGAAACGCACACGTGTGAAGGAAACTGACTGCTATTATTTAACACAGTCAAAAAGTTTTTTTTTTTTTAAATCTACACTACTGTTACACCACATATGAGTTGCACTGGGGTGACACTGTGCCCTGGCAGGCAGGCACTTAAACGCACACGTGTGAAGGAAACTGACTGCTATCATTTAACACAGTCAAAAAAGTGTTGTTTTTTTTAAATCTACACTACTGTTACACCACATATGAGTTGCACTGGGGTGACACTGTGCCCTGGCAGGCAGGCACTTAAACGCACACGTGTGAAGGAAACTGACTGCTATCATTTAACACAGTCAAAAAAGTGTTGTTTTTTTTAAATCTACACTACTGTTACACCACATATGATTTGCACTGGGGTGACACTGTGCCCTGGCAGGCAGGCACTCAAACGCACACGTGTGAAGGAAACTGACTGCTATTATTTAACACAGTCAAAAAAGTGTTGTTTTTTTTAAATCTACACTACTGTTACACCACATATGAGTTGCACTGGGGTGACACTGTGCCCTGGCAGGCAGGCACTTAAACGCACACGTGTGAAGGAAACTGACTGCTATTATTTAACACAGTCAAAAAAGTGCTGTTTTTTTTTTAAATCTACACTACTGTTACACCACATATGAGTTGCACTGGGGTGACACTGTGCCCTGGCAGGCAGGCACTTAAACGCACACGTGTGAAGGAAACTGACTGCTATTATTTAACACAGTCAAAAAAGTGCTGTTTTTTTTAAATCTACACTACTGTTACACCACATATGAGTTGCACTGGGGTGACACTGTGCCCTGGCAGGCAGGCAGGCACTTAAACGCACACGTGTTAAGGAAACTGACTGCTATTATTTAACACAGTCAAAAAAGTGTTGTTTTTTTTAAATCTACACTACTGTTACACCACATATGAGTTGCACTGGGGTGACACTGTGCCCTGGCAGGCAGGCACTTAAACGCACACGTGTGAAGGAAACTGACTGCTATTATTTAACACAGTCAAAAAAGTGTTGTTTTTTTTAAATCTACACTACTGTTACACCACATATGAGTTGCACTGGGGTGACACTGTGCCCTGGCAGGCAGGCACTTAAACGCACACGTGTGAAGGAAACTGACTGCTATTATTTAACACAGTCAAAAAAAGTTTTGTTTTTTTAAAATCTACACTACTGTTACACCACATATGAGTTGCACTGGGGTGACACTGTGCCCTGGCAGGTAGGCACTTAAACGCACACGTGTGAAGGAAACTGACTGCTATTATTTAACACAGTCAAAGAAGTGGTTTTTTTTTTTAAATCTACACTACTGTTACACCACATATGAGTTGCACTGGGGTGACACTGTGCCCTGGCAGGCAGGCACTTAAACACACATGTGTGAAGGAAACTGACTGCTATTATTTAACACAGTCAAAAAAGTGTTTTTTTTTTAAATCTACACTACTGTTACACCACATATGAGTTGCACTGGGGTGACACTGTGCCCTGGCAGGCCGGCACATAAACGCACACGTGTGAAGGAAACTGACTGCTATTATTTAACACAGTCAAAAAAGTGTTGTTTTTTTTAAATCTACACTACTGTTACACCACATATGAGTTGCACTGGGGTGACACTGTGCCCTGGCAGGCAGGCACTTAAACGCACACGTGTGAAGGAAACTGACTGCTATTATTTAACACAGTCAAAAAAGTGCTGTTTTTTTTAAAATCTACACTACTGTTACACCACATATGAGTTGCACTGGGGTGACACTGTGCCCTGGCAGGCAGGCACTTAAACGCACACGTGTGAAGGAAACTGACTGCTATTATTTAACACAGTCAAAAAAGTGCTGTTTTTTTTAAAATCTACACTACTGTTACACCACATATGAGTTGCACTGGGGTGACACTGTGCCCTGGCAGGCAGGCACTTAAACGCACACGTGTGAAGGAAACTGACTGCTATTATTTAACACAGTCAAAAAAAGTTTTGTTTTTTTTAAATCTACACTACTGTTACACCACATATGAGTTGCACTGGGGTGACACTGTGCCCTGGCAGGTAGGGACTTAAACGCACACGTGTGAAGGAAACTGACTGCTATTATTTAACACAGTCAAAAAAGTGTTGTTTTTTTTTAATCTACACTACTGTTACACCACATATGAGTTGCACTGGGGTGACACTGTGCCCTGGCAGGCAGGCACTTAAACGCACATGTGTGAAGGAAACTGACTGCTATTATTTAACACAGACAGTCAAAAAAGTGTTTTGTTTTTTTTAAATCTACACTACTGTTACACCACATATGAGTTGCACTGGGGTGACACTGTGCCCTGGCAGGCAGGCACATAAACGCACACGTGTGAAGGAAACTGACTGCTATTATTTAACACAGTCAAAAAAGTGTTGCTTTTTTTAAAATCTACACTACTGTTACACCAGATATGAGTGGTGGCACTGGGCAAGTGGGCACAGTATACGCTGTGAGCCTGACACACACGCTGGCAGGCAGGCAACTGCAATTAGATTACACAGGAAAAAAAAAAAAAAAGCAGATGTTCTAGCCCTAAAAAGGGCTTTCAGCAGAGATCAGATGAGTCCTTCAGGACTGTAGTGGACATTGAATACACTAGCCTAGCTATAGATTTCCCTATTCAATCAGCAGCAGCTACACTGTCCCTCCTCTCACTAAAAATGCAGCTTCTGAATGAATCTAAAATGGATGCTGTCCAGGAGGTAGGAGGGTCTGGGAGGGAGGGTCTGCTGCTGATTGGCTGGAATGTGCCTGCTGATTGTGAGGTACAGGGTCAAAGTATTACTCAATGATAACGAATAGGGGGCGGATCGAACATCGCATATGTTCGCCCGCCGCGGCGAACGCGAACATGCTATGTTCACCGGGAACTATTCACCGGCGAACTATTCGCAACATCACTATGTGTCAACTTAATTTCGGACGGTTTAGCTGATAATAAGGGATTGAGGTTAAATTAGGATTTTAGTGTTGTGAATGTAAGGAGAGACTTGGGGGGTTTGAATCATTTTATGTAGGTGGTTTCTCGTGATTCAAGTGTTTCTCCCAAAGAAAGCAAATGGAGTGGTAATCATTTAAACGCTTACTGTGCGTGTCTTTTTTTAATAAAATACACTACACTGCATTTTGAGAGCATTTGGGGCATATTTATGATCTCTGGTTAATTTTATAAGCGCTAATTGCTACAGCGAGCTTGTTAATTTAGTGCTCCACTATTTTGGAACCTAGGTTATACTTTTGGTATGTGAAGGAGAGTTAATACAAATGTGCAAACATGTCAGCTCTGGAAAGCAGTAAAAGCTAGATTTCAACATGGCAGCAATCATAATCTCAATACTATGCTTATAAAATGTATTTATGCTTAGATTTAGAGTTTTGTGGCCAAAGGGGTGCGTTAGCTACGCGTGCTTTTTTTTCCCCGCACCTTTTAAATACCGCTGGTATTTAGAGTTCACAGAATGGCTGGGTTTTCAGTGCGTTAGGCTCCAAAAAGGGAGCGTAGAGCATAATTTAACGCCACTGCAACTCTCGATACCAGCGGTTCTTACGGACGCGGCCAGCTTCAAAAACGTGCTCGTGCACGATTCCCCCATAGAAAACAATGGGGCGGTTTGAGCTGAAAAAAAACCTAACACCTGCAAAAAAGCCGCGTTCAGCTCCTAACGCAGCCCCATTGTTTCCTATGGGGAAACACTTCCTACGTCTGCACCTAACACTCTAACATGTACCCCGAGTCTAAACACCCCTAACCTTACACTTATTAACCCCTAATCTGCCGCCCCCGCTATCGCTGACCCCTGCATATTATTTTTAACCCCTAATCTGCCGCTCCGTACACCCCCGCCACCTACATTATCCCTATGTACCCCTAATCTGCTGCCCTAACATCGCCGACCCCTATATTATATTTATTAACCCCTAATCTGCCGCCCCCAACGTCGCCTCCACCTAACTACACTTATTAACCCCTAATCTGCCGACCGGACCTGAGCGCTACTATAATAAATGTATTAACCCCTAATCCGCCTCACTCCCGCCTCAATAACCCTATAAGAAATAGTATTAACCCCTAATTTGCCCTCCCTAACATTGCCAACACCTAACTTCAAGTATTAAACCCTAATCTGCCGATCGGAGCTCACCGCTACTCTAATAAATTTTTTAACCCCTAAAGCTAATTCTAACCCTAACCCTAACACCCCCTAAGTTAAATATAATTTTATTCTAACTAAATAAATTAACTCTTATTAAATAACTTATTACTATTTAAAGCTAAATACTTACCTGTAAAATAAACCCAAATATAGCTACAATATAAATTATAATTATATTGTAGCTATTTTAGGATTAATATTTATTTTACAGGCAACTTTGTAATTTTTTTAACCAGGTACAATAGCTATTAAATAGTTAATAACTATTTAATAGTTACCTAGTTAAAATAATAACAAAATTACCTGTAAAATAAATCCTAACCTAAGTTACAATTAAACCTAACACTACACTATCAATACATTAATTAAATACAATACCTACAAATAACTACAATTAAATAAACTAACTAAAGTACAAAAAATAAAAAAGAACTAAGTTACAAAAAATAAAAAAATATTTACAAACATTAGAAAAATATTACAACAATTTTAAACTTATTACACCTACTCTAAGCCCCCTAATAAAATAACAAAGCCCCCCAAAATAAAAAAATGCCCTACCCTATTCTAAATTAAAAAAGTTCAAAGCTCTTTTACCTTACCAGCCCTTAAAAGGACCTTTTGTGGGGCATGCCCCAAAGAATTCAGCTCGTTTGCCTGTAAAAAAAAACATACAATACCCCCCCCAACATTACAACCCACCACCCACATACACCTAATCTAACCCAAACCCCCCTTAAATAAACCTAACACTAAGCCCCTGAAGATCATCCTACCTTATCTTCACCTCGCCGGGTATCACCGATCGGTCCTGGCTCCGAAATCTTCATCCAACCCAAGCGGGGGCTGGCGATCCATAATCCTGCGGCTGAAGAGGTCCAGAAGAGGCTCCAAAGTCTTCATCCTATCCGGGAAGAAGAGGCGATCCAGACCGGCAACCATCTTGATCCAAGCGGCATCTTCTATATTCATCCGATGAGGAACGGCTCCATCGTGAAGACCTCCAGCGCGGATCAATCTTCTTCCTCCGACGTCCAACTGAAGAATGACGGTTCCTTTAAGGGACGTCATCCAAGATGGCGTCCCTCGAATTCCGATTGGCTGATAGGATTCTATCAGCCAATCGGAATTAAGGTAGGGAAATTCTGATTGGCTGATGGAATCAGCCAATCAGAATCAAGTTCAATCCGATTGGCTGATCCGATCAGCCAATCAGATTGAGCTTGCATTCTATTGGCTGATCGGAACAGCCAATAGAATGCGAGCTCAATCTGATTGGCTGATTGGAAGATCAGGGGTTAAAAAATTTAAATATAGTGGCGGCGATGTGGGGGGACCTCGGTTTAGGGGTACATAGGTAGTTTATGGGTGTTAGTGTACTTTAGAGCACAGTAGTTAAGAGCTTTATGAAACGGCGTTAGCCCAGAAAGCTCTTAACTACTGACTTTTTTCTGCGGCTGGAGTTTTGTCGTTAGATTTCTAACGCTCACTTCAGCCACGACTCTAAATACCGGCGTTAGAAAGATCCCATTGAAAAGATAGGATACGCAATTGACGTAAGGGGATCTGCGGTATGGAAAAGTCGCGGCTGGAAAGTGAGCGTTAGACCCTTTAATGACTGACTCTAAATACCGGCGGTAGCCCAAAACCAGCGTTAGGAGCCTCTAACGCTGGTTTTCACGGCTACCGCCCAACTCTAAATCTAGCCGTTAGTGTTTAATGTTCCTTTCATTTACATGTATGGACACATATTGTACACCAATGGAAAACTCGGCGCTACACTTTGTAAATCCTGTAAAGTCATATATTTGAATAAAAAAACATGACATTTTGCATATTTGCATGAAAACCACATGAATGTTTAAACTTGATACTTTCTCAGATTTTTGTAAAAATGTACTTTTTAAAAAAAAAAAATCTTTATTTATATATATATATATATATATATATATATATATATATATATATATATATATATAAACTGCTCAATTTATGCTATAGTTATACGTTATGTAATGGTTTTCTCAAGTCAAAAAGATTTATTGATTGAAATAGAATTTGCCATTTTAAACAACTTTCCAAGTTTCTTCTTTTTTCTAATTTGCTTGATTCTCTTGGTATCCTTTGCTGAGAAGCATACCTAGGTAGGCCAAGTAACAGTAATGCAGTACTGGGAGCTAGCTGATTGGTGGCTGCACATAAATGCCTCATGTCATTGGCTCACCAGATGTGTTCTGCCATCTCCCAGTAGTACAGTATGTCTAATTTAAGAAAGGATACCGAGAGAATTAAGCACATTTGATAATAGAAGTTAATTGGAAAGATCAAACAGCCTCTGTAGGAAAAAGACCACATGACTCGGAATGAGAACTCAGCAATCAGAGAAGGCAGTAGGTGATGCAAGGACTTCACAGGCATAAGTTATCAATTACTCTCAGGTACATCTTGATCAATATTCAGTAAAAACATTCATCGATTTGGTATTGAAGCAGTTTGAGGGAGTGAAACAACATTTGACTTACTGTGATAAGCAGGCTAAAATGAGATTAAAATTTGAGCCAAGATGAATTTAGAGCTATAAATTCACTTAAAAATAAAAACAAACAAATTATATTGAAGGCAACAGATAAGGGTGGAGCTTCAGTAGTATTAAACCGTGGTGATTATTTTCAAGAATGTTATAGACAAATTTGAGATAAATGTATATATATTCTATTAAATAGATCCTAAGTAAAAAAAAATCCAACAATAGATTAAGGGTGTATAATCCTATTACCCCCATATTTTATACTCTTCCTAAAGTGCATAAAGATAATGCTCATCCACCCGGCCACCCTATTATTGAGTCTATCCTTTCAAATATTGCCAAATGTTTGGATACAGTGTTTCAACCCTATGTTGAGAATTTGTCATCTTACATAAAGGACACAAGTGATTCTATAAATAAATTAGAGAGGTTAACACTGATAAACATATTCTGTATATCCTTGATTTCCAGCATTTGAATATGTCAATCACACATGAAAGTGGTTGCCTGTGTCAAATTAACACCGGAAGGTATAATTCACAGCAAATAGGATTTTTAGAGGAACTGTTGAAATTGGTTTTATTCAACAAACATTGTTTGTTTTAATATATGTAGTAAATACAGAGACAGGGTACTGCAATGGGGTTGAATGTCCTTATGCCAACATAATCATGGGAAATTTTGAAGAGAAATTTACAATTTGGCACCACATGGTGGCACGTCATTGATGATGTTTTTGGCATGGGGGGCACATTGACTCCCCTCAACAATTTATTGCAGATCTGAATGGAGCAATAAGTATAATTGGATTTACTTTAACATGACATGAAATATCTGTGGTTTTTCTGCATATTATGATGGTGAAAGAACAGAATGATTTGGTTTGCGATATTTATACTACAGCCACAGATAGGAATAATTTGCTCCAATAATTTTCACCATGACAGACTATTAAATTCATTAACATGGAGCCAATTAATATGGGTGAAATGATTTTTGAATCAGGAGAATAATGTGCAAGAAAGACTTTGTCCTGATGATCGAAAGTGCTGTGAGGTGGCGATATATTTGAAAGGGATCCGACGTGATGTCAAGAATGCCGGCAAAATATTCAAAAGTGCAGACATTACTGTTTAAAGTTAGCATCACCAAGAAGTGTTTTACTATACATCGCAATGGGTGTCGATGCTAGTGAACAATTCCAAGCAGCATCGGCAATAACATTGGTGATGTAAAGTAAATGATCCCTTTTAAATATATAGCACCAAGTTTAATAAATATACCTATGCACCCCTAAACTGACATAACCCACCACCACAAACTAAACCTACACTACTTAACCCCTAAACCGCCAATAGCCCACTGCAATAAACTTCCTAACCTATTAACCTCCTATTTTGCTAATAGCCCACCGCAAAAAAACTTCCACCCTATTAACCATAAACTGCAAATAGCCCAATACATTATTGGCCTATACTACTTAACCTCTACACTGCCATAACAATCAACACAATAAGCTCCATAACCTATTAACCACTACACCACCACAACTACCCTACAGAAACTACCCCTACACTACTTAACTACCTAACACCTAACCCCCCCCCCCCCCACCTTTTACCTTACAACCCCTAAGTTACAGAAAATAAAAGCACTACAATTATTTTAAAAACACAACACTGCCAAAAATAAAAAAACTTAGTTATACCTATTTTAAAACTGAAGCCCCCTTAAAAAAAACACCAAAATAAAATACTCTATACTGACACTAAAAGGTTTTATAGAAATAACCCTTATAATGGCTATTTTAGGGCATTTCCATAATGCAATTTAGCTCTTTTGAACCAAAAAATACATTATACAATATAAGTAACTCCCCCCCCCCAAAAAAGCCTATCTAAAGATTCTCTAAAAATTGCCCTGAGAGGCATTTGATAGGGCATTGCCTAAAGTGATCATACAGTTAAACAATGTGTTGAAACACCAATGTGTACTAATCAAAAATAAAAGTGAATAAAAATAAATAAAAATTGACAATAATACAATGTGCACAGTAATTCTGTTTATTTAGAACTGTAGTATTTAAAAAATAGGAAGTCCTCTATATTGTATGTCGAAAAATGAATGGATCTTCTTATTTTTTCAACCTCAAAAGAAAGAGGTGTGACGTCCAACTTACGTTTCGCCTATTGGCTTTGTCAAGAATACTTTTGTAGGGCATTGCCCTAAAGTTTTCAGCTCTTTTGCTTTTAAATCATACTAAAAACTATTCTAAAAAAACTATGCTACAAAAACTCCTAGGCTAAAAAAAACACTACTAAAAAAACACTGCATGCAAAAAGGCATTTTGTAGGGCATTGCCTTAAAGAGATTATAGCTCTTTTAGGATCTAAAAAAATACCTACACTGAAAAACCTAAAAGAGAAAAAAAACCTAAGCTTAAAAATAAAAAGTCCAACCTAAAACAATCCTAAAGCTAAACCCCAAAGTTTATACTCACCAACTTGGCTCCAGCTCCTACGTGATCTCCAACTGTGGTGTTCCTCTTCATGGTTGGGCCCATCTCCATCCTGGCAGCAGCGGGGGCCCATCTTCATGGAGGTGGTGGTCCTCTTCTATCTTCATATTGGTGGTGTGTTTAATCTTCTCCCGCAGATCTGCTGGGGAATTCTAAATCCATCTTCCACCCAATGCGTCGTCTTATCTTATTTTCTTGTCATCTTCTGATCTTCCATCTAATTCAAATCAGCCCATAGAAAAAAAACTTTCATTTTATTGGCTGATTTAAATGATAGATTTATGTTTAAAATAAAAAAATGAACAAGAAAAAATAACTACATTTTAAATTATATACAATAATTAAAGTAATTTGCATTACAGGGAGTGCAGAATTATTAGGCAAGTTGTATTTTTGAGGATTAATTTTATTATTGAACAACAACCATGTTCTCAATGAACCCAAAAAACTCATTAATATCAAAGCTGAATATTTTTGGAAGTAGTTTTTAGTTTGTTTTTAGTTTTAGCTATTTTAGGGGGATATCTGTGTGTGCAGGTGACTATTACTGTGCATTATTATTAGGCAACTTAACAAAAAACAAATATATACCCATTTCAATTATTTATTTTTACCAGTGAAACCAATATAACATCTCAACATTCACAAATATACATTTCTGACATTCAAAAACAAAACAAAAACAAATCAGTGACCAATATAGCCACCTTTCTTTGCAAGGACACTCAAAAGCCTGCTATCCATGGATTCTGTCAGTGTTTTGATCTGTTCACCATCAACATTGCGTGCAGCAGCAACCACAGCCTCCAAAACACTGTTCAGAGAGGTGTACTGTTTTCCCTCCTTGTAAATCTCACATTTGATGATGGACCACAGGTTCTCAATGGGGTTCAGATCAGGTGAACAAGGAGGCCATGTGATTAGATTTTCTTCTTTTATACCCTTTCTTGCCAGCCACGCTGTGGAGTACTTGGACGCGTGTGATGGAGCATTGTCCTGCATGAAAATCATGTTTTTCTTGAAGGATGCAGACTTCTTCCTGTACCACTGCTTGAAGAAGGTGTCTTCCAGAAACTGGCAGTAGGACTGGGAGTTGAGCTTGACTCCATCCTCAACCCGAAAAGGCCCCACAAGCTCATCTTTGATGATACCAGCCCAAACCAGTACTCCACCTCCACCTTGCTGGCGTCTGAGTCGGACTGGAGCTCTCTGCCCTTTACCAATCCAGCCACGGGCCCATCCATCTGGCCCATCAAGACTCACTCTCATTTCATCAGTCCATAAAACCTTAGAAAAATCAGTCTTGAGATATTTCTTGGCCCAGTCTTGACGTTTCAGCTTGTGTGTCTTGTTCAGTGGTGGTCGTCTTTCAGCCTTTCTTACCTTGGCCATGTCTCTGAGTATTGCACACCTTGTGCTTTTGGGCACTCCAGTGATGTTGCAGCTCTGAAATATGGCCAAACTGGAGGCAAGTGGCATCTTGGCAGCTGCACGCTTGACTTTTCTCAGTTCATGGGCAGTTATTTTGCGCCTTGGTTTTTCCACACGCTTCTTGCAACCCTGTTGACTATTTTGAATTAAACGCTTGATTGTTCGATGATCACGCTTCAGAAGCTTTGCAATTTTAAGAGTGCTGCATCCCTCTGCAAGATATCTCACTATTTTTGACTTTTCTGAGCCTGTCAAGTCCTTCTTTTGACCCATTTTGCCAAAGGAAAGGAAGTTGCCTAATAATTATGCACACCTGATATAGGGTGTTGATGTCATTAGACCACACCCCTTCTCATTACAGAGATGCACATCACCTAATATGCTTAATTGGTAGTAGGCTTTCGAGCCTATACAGCTTGGAGTAAGACAACATGCATAAAGAGGATGATGTGGTCAAAATACTAATTTGCCAAATAATTCTGCACTCCCTGTATACATAACAATGCATATATCATTTTAACAATGTATATAAATGTAGCAACATAGCTCCTATAGTTATAATAGGAAGTTTTTTTTATATACTTTATTAGCCATGTAGATTGCATACATGATGTAGATGTAGGTGTTCTGTGGGAGTTAGCTGGGCATTAGAGGGTGAGTATAGGGAAGAAATGAGGTAGGAGTAGGCAGTCTGTGGAGTTAGCTGGACATTCCAGGGGAGTATAAGTAACACATGTTACTACACGTAGGTATAGGCGGTATTATGGAGTTAGCCGGGCATTCCAAGGGAGTAGCTAGCACTTTGATTGGGATACATTACCAGTAGTGCAATATATTCCAATCTTGAAGTACAGGTTACGAGTGGGGTGTCAGCCATGTTTGGCTTACCACCTTTTCAGTGGCGAGACTTTCCAGTGTAAGGTAGGTAGTGTAGGTTTAGTGAAAGTAAGATTCACATTATACAGGAATTATTTGAAGTGTTCAAACACAGAAACCGTTTTTGGTTTAATTGAGCGTACTGTCTTTTCTGTGTAGGAACACGTCAAATACACCCATGCATAAAGTGCTGATGAGTGGTGATGTCGGCAATGTTTTGCTGATGTAGCACTCCCCATTATCTCCTAAGGGAGATACATTGCCACTTGTCGACAAGGTCAGAAAGGCAGTTTCTCATCAGTCTTTTAATTTGAACATCAGGGCCTTTGTGAGATGGGCAACAAATTTCTGGCAAGTGCTTATCCAAAAACATGTGATAGAGGAAATTGAGGAGGTTAATAAAATATAAAGAGAATCATTGTAGCAACAAAATAAATAAAAATGTAAAGATGACCATTTTGTGTTGGTTTCTAAGAATGGGCAACTTAGTAAGGAGATTATGAAAATAATCAATAGATATTGGTATGTCTTGAGACAGTGAAATCCCAACCGTACTTGTTTTTAACAATCACCTATGATGGAGTTTAAAAGGCATCATAATCTGTAGAATCTTTTAGTTAAGACCAATATAGGAAGCAGTAAGAAATCAGAAATGGGCTATACAACTAATAAGAATGTTTGATTTTATCCTTTTCTTGGGTGCAACTTCATGATCAAAGGAGCATCTTTTACGCATCCAAGATCTGGTAAAATATATCAAATTAGAGATCATTATACATGTGGATCCAGTTGACCTGCTGTTAAAATCTAGTTGAAGAGGAGGACCACATTGAAGACTATATGTACTGTTGAGAATCAACTTTCTGCAATTTGATGCCTTCACTTCACTTGGCTTTTTTGGAAATGAGCAACTACTGAAGATGTGCAAAGTGTTTAATGCTGCTCAGAAAGGAAAATGTGAGAAAACATAATTTTCTCCATTGGGATTACTAATTGACTCAGGCTGTTTTAGCCAAAGGATTGAGGTCCAGCCATCAGTAAGTAAACTGTAGTTCTGTTGTTATTTGGTAAAACTATAATTTCAGATTATCTTTCATTGCTCTATATTTCATCATGTAAAATATGCAGTTTACATGCCATTTATACCCATGTTTTGCATGAGCTTTTTTTGCATTTAAATTACAATGTTGTGCATTTTAATTTGCTTTAACTGAACCTCCACCTATTACTCCATAATTGCAGTATACAATGACGTTTTTTCCAGATAATGTAGAACCGAGCGTTCACATCACTAAAATAAAAAAGAAGTAATATGATTTTGAACAAAGAATATCATGGAAACAAACAAATTTGATAGCAGAAGTAAATTAAAAAACTTTCTTAAAATTGTATACTCTGTGTGAAAATATTTTGTTGTTGTTTCATATCCCTTTAACACTTACTTATTATTTTTGAGAAATGAATGGCATACTCTGTATTATCTGTTGAATATAAATGCCTAAAAAGAGATTTTATCAAGGCATATTTACTCCTGACTTGGCCTGAGATATTCATTGAGAGAAATAATAGGCATTCCAAGAAACAGAATGCCTGATGAGCAGGATAATGCTCTTTTAAATAGTGTATTGAAGGTTGAGAAGCCAATATAAATGTGAGGCCAGCATGTAACCTGCAGATGTAAACCACATGGACCAATATTTTGGCAAAAGTTATTACTCACAGTAAGATGTGAATTCTTCCAGGTTTCACAGCTAACTATTTATCTGGTTTAAGACACATTTCACCACCTGTTTTAATTAGGTCTTACTTTAAACTGTGAGATATTTAAAGAAAGATTCCGATGCCTTTTGCAGAATACATTATTTTTTATGAGGACAACTATGTGGAATATTTAAACAATAGTAGACTGGAAAGTTTGCTGACGTACAAAGTGCACTGACCCTGTTAAATATACAAACTGGAGCAACATTTTCTTCTATTAGATATTGTTATTAATTAGATTAATTTATTGCATGAAATATTAAATTATTTTTACTACAATTAAAATCAGAATGTTGCATTCGTTTTAAAATTGTTAGAAAGGATAACGTATGAAGCAATGTTAGCACTTCCCTTCAGTTGCTCGCTGCCAGCCCCGGTTCTCCCAAACTGTGTATAGAAGCAGAAAGTGTTCAAAGTGGCAGCGCTGTGTCACCTCCAGGGAACCAAGCTGTCCATGTCCTCTGAGTCGACCTTGTTGCTTTCACCTCCAAAATAAAAGAGCTCACAATAGTGTAGCAGATTGTTTGTTCCAGAAATTGTTTTAACTTTATGATCTTGATAAAGGCTTCTTTTAGCCGAAACGCGTTGAGATGTATTTTAAATAAAACCTGAAGCTGCACCTGAGGATACATTTGTGATAATTTTAATAAAAGGCTTATTTTAACTGCAATCTTGTGAGTATAACCAGTTTGTGCGCCTACCACATTGTCTGAAATCTGCTACACTATTGTGAGCCCTTTTATTTTGGAGGTGAAAGCAACAAGGTTGACTCAGAGGATGTGGGCAGCTTGGTTCCCTGGAGGTGACACAGCACCACCACTTTCAACACTTTCTGTTATAAAATTACCTTTAAATGATTGGCATTTGGATTTTAGCTGTTTCAGAATTACTCCTATACAAATTATGAATTTAAAGCAATAGACTGAGACATATGAATTGTTACTGGGGGTTTTTTTTTAGCCTTTGTGTTATATTTTGTCAGCTGATATACTGATTATTTAATATGTAGCTCTTCAAATGCATACTATTTGTATCTGTGACTTTAAATGGAAACTGAACTGTCAAATTTTCTATCATTTAATACTTTCCCAATTATTTATTTAACCTGCTGGAGTGTTTAAAAGTGTTTACAAATTTCTTATTTATTTTGTAGTTTGAAATAGCTAATTTTACCTGTTGAAACCACCACCTATGTTGAAAAATGTAAAAAAAAGCTATATAAAAAGAAGCAGCAGCAGAAACCAACCTCCCAGTGAGGTTGAATGAGAGAGCACAACATATTTTAAAGGGTTTTCCTGCTGCAACTTTGAATATAATAAATTGTTCACTTGCCTGAATACATTGTCCCTTTAACTTGAAGGTTAAATATTATTAACCTTTTTAAGCAGTAGTACAAGATATTAAGGTTCCTAAGTGGACTGTGAATCAAGGAATTGTTTTAAAATCTAAATTGTTTTCAATATGTTTCTCATGGTAATAAACATATTTCATTTTCAAGTATTCACAAAAAAAAACAACCTGTTTTTATTACTTAGGAAGAATGAGTTCAAGTTGCTACAGTCACAATATTTATTTAACAGCCTGGGATCCAAGGGATTTTTTTTAAGTAAACCTGAATATTTTATTGAAAAAAATCACTAATTTTGCTAAATTGTTATGAATAACTTATGTCACAGCAAAATAATTTGTTTCATTGCTCGTGTGGTTAAAACTTTTCTGCAGATAGGAAATGATTCAAAAGTTGTGATTAGAATTTGTCAATAACTATATTCAACATTTTATTTTGTTGATTGATTCCTGTGTACACCAACAAATAAAAGAAAAAGGAGGAAATTATTTTTTGTGCTTCTGCTGGCTTGAAGCAGTAGCATTAACTTCTGTCCTTCCCTCCTCTGCTGACTTATATATTTTCCCCATAAGAAATACATGGTCAATACATTTTCGTTATGTGCGCATTGGGTTGTGAACATAAGTTATAAAAGTTGAAAGTAAACTGTTTTGGCTAGCTCGCTAACCTGACGAGCGCAAAAAGACATATATAGAATATCATGCACGCGATAACCTATTCCCCCATAAAAGTCAATAGAGCACAAAAAGTAGAAATAAACCTTATATCCTACTCGCACGCAAACCCAATCACATATTCTCAAGTGAGCTAACCCGACATGAAAATATTAATACTTCACATTCCAATGTTCTTCACATAGAAGAATATGTTATATTTATTCATAAATATATATATATATATATATATATATATATATAAATGTTTTTTTGCATAAATATATATATACATTTATACCTATAATATACTGTATATACTTGATTATATATAGGTATATACAGATATATATAGGAATACATAGAACATATTCTGTTACGTGCAGAACATAGGAATGTGAAATATTTACAGTACATACATAGTTAAAACAATTATTAAAAATTAATATTAGGGCAGGGAAGAAAGTTTTGTTGCAAACAAAAATTTCATAATGAACATTTGAGGAGGATTTCCTCGAATATTCATTCCCAGCACTATTCTATTCATTTTAGTTTACGTTTAATACAAAAAGAAAAGAAATTTTTCGTTAAACATTTACATTTGTTTTTGTTATAACAAATGCAAATGTTTCAAAGCTATAGGAGAAATGTTCACCTGGAGCCACATACTTACTTTTAAAGTGTAAAATACTTACCTTAATGCGCTCTGGAGAGCTCACTCACTCAATCCTTCTGAGCTCTGGCCATGCTAACAGGAGGATTAGTGCATTCGGCTCCCAGGACCTGCACTAAACTTAGTGCAGGTCCTAAGTGCTGAGCACGCTAAGCCTCTTGTTAGCGCGGCAAGGACCTGGTAAGAAAAATATATATATATGTATGTATCTCTTTGTTACAGCCCTTTGCTTGTCTTTTTTTTTTTTCTAACACCTGAGACCTCATTTGAGCCCTTATAACTTTTTTGTGCAATATGTTTTGAATAATTTTTATTAAACAGTGTTGTTTATGATTTACGCTAGAATGATTACGGCGTCCTTAGAGCTCTGATTTTTTTTTAACAAAACAAAATACATTACAAAGTATAGTTACACTCATAATAAACTAATCTAATAATAATTATTTTAAAAAATATTGCACAAAAAAATTATAAGGGCACAAAGTTATGAGCTATCAGGCCTTAGATAAAAAAGGTGCGCATAGAGCTTTAACCCCTTAACGACGCGTGTCCTACAGGGTACGTCGCACACAACCTGGTCTTAAAAGACCAGCGACGTACCTTGTAAGACATTAGGGGTTTAAAGCGGCTGGAAGCGATCCTGCTCGCTTCCAGCCGCTTTCCAGTTATTGCAGTGATGCCTCGATATCGAGGCATCCTGCAATAACACCCCTTGGCCATCAGATGCAGAGAGAGCCACTCAGTGGCCCTCTCTGCACCGGACATCAATGGCCGGTATTGTTGGTGGGTGGGAGCCTGTGTGGGAGGCGGGTGGCGGCCATCGATGATGATCGGTGATGTGGAGGGGGGCGGGATCGTGGGCGGGGATGTCCGGGGGCGCACACGGATGTGCGCGCATGCACGGGAGGGCGGGGGCGGGCGGGTGCACGGGGAGGGAGCAGGTGGGAACCGCTACACTACAAAAAAAGTTGGTGTAAAATTTAAAAAAAAAAAGGAATAAAATTTTTAAAAAAAAAAAGATCAGGCAGGTAGTGGGGGTTGGTCTGTGGGGGGGGAAGCTACACTACAGAAAAAAAAAAAAAAAAAAAAAACAGTTTTAATTTGCAAACTGGATACTGGGGGCTAAGGGGGGATGCTACACCACAGCATATGTAAATATGCTAAAAAAAAAATTTAAAAACCTTTTATTTTAGTACTGGCAGACTTTCTGCCAGTACTTAAGATGGCGGGGACAATTGTGGGGTGGAGGAGGGAAGGGAGCTGTTTGAGAGGGATCAGGGGGTCTGATGTGTCAGGTGGGAGGCTGATCTCTACACTAAAGCTAAAATTAACCCTGCAAGCTCCCTACAAACTACCTAATTAACCCTGTTCACTGCTAGCCATAATACACGTGTGATGCGCAGCAGCATTTAGGGGCCTTCTAATTACCAGAAAGCAATGCCAAAGTCATATATGTCTGCTATTTCTGAACAAAGGGGATCCCAGAGAAGCATTTATAACCATTTGTGCCATAATTGCAAAAGCTGTTTGTAAATAATTTCAGTGAGAAAACTAAAATTGTGAAAAAAGTTTTTTTTAAATTTGATCGCATTTGGCGGTGAAATGGTGGCTTTAAATATACCAAAATGGGCCTAGATCAATACTTTGGGTTGTTTACTACACTACACTTAAGCTAAAATTAACTCTACAAGCTCCCTACATGCTCCCTAATTAACTCCTTCACTGCTGGGCATAAAACATGTGTGGTGCGCAGTGGCATTTAGCAGCCTTCTAATTACCAAAAAGCAACGCCAAAGCCATATAAGTCTGCTATTTCTGAACAAAGGGGATCCCAGAGAAGCATTTACAACCATTTATGCCATAATTGCATAAGTTGTTTGTAAATAATTTCTGTGAGAAACCTAAAGTTTGTGAAAAAGTGAACAATTTTTTTTATTTGATCGCATTTGGCAGTGAAATGGTGGCATGATATATACCAAAATGGGCCTAGATCAATACTTTGGGATGTCTTCTAAAAAAAAATATATACATGTCAAGGGATATTCAGGTATTCCTGACAGATATCAGGGTTCCAATGTAACTAGCGCTCATTTTGAAAAAAAGTGGTTTTGAAATAGCAAAGTGCTACTTGTATTTATTTCCCTATAACTTGCAAAAAAAGCAAAGAACATGTTAACATTGGGTATTTCTAAACTCAGGACAAAATGTAGAAACTATTTAGCATGGTTGTTTTTTGGTGGTTGTAGATGTGTAACAGATTTTGGGGGTCAAAGTTAGAAAAAGTGTGTTTTTTTCAAATTTTTCCTCATATTTTATAATATTTTTAATAATAAATTATAAGTTATGATGAAAATAATGGTATCTTTAGAAAGTCCATTTAGTGGCGAGAAAAACGGTATATAATATGTGTGGGTACAGTAAATGAGTAAGAGGAAAATTACAGCTAAACACAAACACCGCAGAAATGTAAAAATAGCCCTGGTCCTTAAGGGAAAGAAATTAAAAAATGGCCTTGGTCCTTAAAGGGACACTGAACCCAATTTTTTTCTTTCATGATTCAGATAGAGCATGAAATTTTAAGCAACTTTCTAATTTACTCCTATTATCAAATTGTTTTCATTCTCTTGGTATCTTTATTTGAAATGCAAGAATGTAAGTTTAGATGCCGGCCCATTTTTGGTAAACAACCTGGGTTGTCCTTGCTGATTGGTGGATAAATTCATCCACCAATAAAAACATGCTGTCCACAGTATTGAACAAAAAAATAAGCTTAGATGCCTTCTTTTTCAAATAAAGATAGCAAGAGAATGAGAAAAAAAAATGATTATTGGAGTAAATTAGAAAGTTGCTTAAAATTGCATGCTCTATCTGAATCACAAAAGAAAAAAATTGAGTTCAGTGTCCCTTTAAGGGGTTAACATACAGATACCTTACATACATATACATGTCTAAATCTGGATATGTATGTAACTATGTATATAAATATATATATATATATATATATATATATATATATATATATATATACAGAGAGAAGTGCACTCACAGGAACAAACAACTGGCTCAATACCATTGTTAGCCTGTTCTATGGCGATTTACCACCTGGGTGCAGCTTTTTAGCCCAGTAATGCTTTTCACAGAGAGGAAATTTCCTGTAGTATATCAGTCTGATCCCGCCTATTATGGTCAGTCCAGCGCCGAAATACCAGGCAATTCCTCTCTGAACAAGGAACACAGCAACCCCAGACAATCGCTTCGGCCTTCATTGGGCCTCGTCAGTGAGGTGTAGCTATATTCCTCTAAGCACACTGAGCAAGGAGTCCACGTCTGGTTGCCCCTTTTTCCCATAGGGAGACTAAATACATACAGAGAGAAGTGCACTCACAGGAACGAACAACTGGCTCAATACCATTGATAGCCTGTTCTATGGCGATTTACCACCTGGGTGCAGCTTTTTAGCCCAGTAATGCTTTTCACAGAGAGGAAATTTCCTGTAGTATATCAGTCTGATCCCGCCTATTACGGTCAGTCCAGCGCCGAAATACCAGGCAATTCCTCTCTGAACAAGGAACACAGCAACCCCAGACAATCGCTTCGGCCTTCATTGGGCCTCGTCAGTGTGGTGTAGCTATATTCCTCTAAGCACACTGAGCAAGGAGTCCACTTCTGGTTGCCCCTTTTTCCCATAGGGAGACTAAATACATACAGAGAGAAGTGCACTCACAGGAACGAACAACTGGCTCAATACCATTGTTAGCCTGTTCTATGGCGATTTACCACCTGGGTGCAGCTTTTTTTATATATATATATATATATATATATATATATATATATATATATATATATATATATATATATATATATATACAGGGAGTGCAGAATTATTAGGCAAGTTGTATTTTTGAGGATTCATTTTATTATTGAACAACAACCATGTTCTCAATGAACCCAAAAAACTCATTAATATCAAAGCTGAATAGTTTTGGAAGTAGTTTTTAGTTTGTTTTTAGTTAGTTATAGCTATTTTAGGGGGATATCTGTGTGTGCAGGTGACTATTACTGTGCATAATTATTAGGCAACTTAACAAAAAACAAATATATACCCATTTCAATTATTTATTTTTACCAGTGAAACCAATATAACATCTCAACATTCACAAATATACATTTCTGACATTCAAAAAAAACAAAACAAAAACAAATCAGTGACCAATATAGCCACCTTTCTTTGCAAGGACACTCAAAAGCCTGCCATCCATGGTTTCTGTCAGTGTTTTGATCTGTTCACCATCAACATTGCGTGCAGCAGCAACCACAGCCTCCCAGACACTGTTCAGAGAGGTGTACTGTTTTCCCTCCTTGTAAATCTCACATTTGATGATGGACCACAGGTTCTCAATGGGGTTCAGATCAGGTGAACAAGGAGGCCATGTCATTAGATTTTCTTCTTTTATACCCTTTCTTGCCAGCCACGCTGTGAGGTACTTGGACGCGTGTGATGGAGCATTGTCCTGCATGAAAATCATGTTTTTCTTGAAGGATGCAGACTTCTTCCTGTACCACTGCTTGAAGAAGGTGTCTTCCAGAAACTGGCAGTAGGACTGGGAGTTGAGCTTGACTCCATCCTCAACCCGAAAAGGCCCCACAAGCTCATCTTTGATGATACCAGCCCAAACCAGTACTCCACCTCCCCCTTGCTGGCGTCTGAGTCGGACTGGAGCTCTCTGCCCTTTACCAATCCAGCCACGGGCCCATCCATCTGGCCCATCAAGACTCACTCTCATTTCATCAGTCCATAAAACCTTAGAAAAATCAGTCTTGAGATATTTCTTGGCCCAGTCTTGACGTTTCAGCTTGTGTGTCTTGTTCAGTGGTGGTCGTCTTTCAGCCTTTCTTACCGTGGCCATGTCTCTGAGTATTGCACACCTTGTGCTTTTGGGCAGTCCAGTGATGTTGCAGCTCTGAAATATGGCCAAACTGGTGGCAAGTGGCATCTTGGCAGCTGCACGCTTGACTTTTCTCAGTTCATGGGCAGTTATTTTGCGCCTTGGTTTTTCCACACGCTTCTTGCGACCCTGTTGACTATTTTGAATGAAACGCTTGATTGTTCGATGATCACGCTTCAGAAGCTTTGCAATTTTAAGAGTGCTGCATCCCTCTGCAAGATATCTCACTATTTTTGACTTTTCTGAGCCTGTCAAGTCCTTCTTTTGACCCATTTTGCCAAAGGAAAGGAAGTTGCCTAATAATTATGCACACCTGATATAGGGTGTTGATGTCATTAGACCACACCCCTTCTCATTACAGAGATGCACATCACCTAATATGCTTAATTGGTAGTAGGCTTTCGAGCCTATACAGCTTGGAGTAAGAAAACATGCATAAAGAGGATGATGTGGTCAAAATACTCATTTGCCTAATAATTCTGCACTCCCTGTATATATATAGTGCATTGGAGCCCTTTGCAGATGAAAATGTGAAATCATATTTATGCAATATTCATATTTTAAAAAGTGTTATAATGTGTGTTAACTGAAAATATTTCACATTCATAAGGGAATATGTTATATATGTTATATTTCACATTCATAAGAGAATATGTTCTAATTATTTATTAATAGATCATTTTAAATATATCTGTATATATCAAAACCAAAAATACCATCAGATATGTGTAGAAAAAAAATCATATATATAGAAATATTTATTGATGAATAAATAGAACATTTCTTTCATGTAATTAGCAAGAGTCCATGAGCTAGTGACGTATGGGATATACATTCCTACCAGGAGGGGCAAAGTTTCCCAAACCTCAAAATGCCTATAAATACACCCCTCACTACACCCACAATTCAGTTTTACAAACTTTGCCTCCGATGGAGGTGGTGAAGTAAGTTTGTGCTAGATTCTACGTTGATATGCGCTCCGCAGCAAGTTGGAGCCCGGTTTTCCTCTCAGCGTGCAGTGAATGTCAGAGGGATGTGAGGAGAGTATTGCCTATTTGAATGCAGTGATCTCCTTCTACGGGGTCTATTTCATAGGTTCTCTGTTATCGGTCGTAGAGATTCATCTCTTACCTCCCTTTTCAGATCGACGATATACTCTTATATATACCATTACCTCTGCTGATTCTCGTTTCAGTACTGGTTTGGCTTTCTACAAACATGTAGATGAGTGTCCTGGGGTAAGTAAATCTTATTTTCTGTGACACTCTAAGCTATGGTTGGGCACTTTGTTTATAAAGTTCTAAATATATGTATTCAAACATTTATTTGCCTTGACTCAGAATGTTCAACTTTCCTTATTTTTCAGACAGTCAGTTTCATATTTGGGATAATGCATTTGATTTAATCATTTTTTCTTACCTTCAAAAATTTGACTCTTTTCCCTGTGGGCTGTTAGGCTCGCGGGGGCTGAAAATGCTTCATTTTATTGCGTCATTCTTGGCGCTGACTTTTTTGGCGCAAAAATTATTTTCCGTTTCCGGCGTCATACGTGTCGCCGGAAGTTGCATCATTTTTTGACGTTATTTTGCGCCAAAAATGTCGGCGTTCCGGATGTGGCGTCATTTTTGGCGCCAAAAAGCATTTAGGCGCCAAATAATGTGGGCGTCTTATTTGGCGCTAAAAAATATGGGCGTCGCTTTTGTCTCCACATTATTTAAGTCTCATTTTTCATTGCTTCTGGTTGCTAGAAGCTTGTTCTTTGGCATTTTTTCCCATTCCTGAAACTGTCATTTAAGGAATTTGATCAATTTTGCTTTATATGTTGTTGTTTTTTCTCTTACATATTGCAAGATGTCTCACGTTGCATCTGAGTCAGAAGATACTACAGGAAAATCGCTGTCTAGTGCTGGATCTACCAAAGCTAAGTGTATCTGCTGTAAACTTTTGGTAGCTATTCCTCCAGCTGTTGTTTGTATTGATTGTCATGACAAACTTGTTAATGCAGATAATATTTCCTTTAGTAAAGTACCATTGCCTGTTGCAGTTCCTTCAACATCTAAGGTGCAGAATGTTCCTGATAACATAAGAGATTTTGTTTCTGAATCCATAAAGAAGGCTATGTCTGTTATTTCTCCTTCTAGTAAACGTAAAAAATCTTTTAAAACTTCTCTCCCTACAGATGAATTTTTAAATGAACATCATCATTCTGATTCTGATTACTCTTCTGGTTCAGGGGATTCTGTCTCAGAGGTTGATGCTGATAAATCTTCATATTTATTTAAAATGGAATTTATTCGTTCTTTACTTAAAGAAGTTCTAATTGCTTTAGAAATAGAGGATTCTGGTCCTCTTGATACTAATTCTAAACGTTTGGATAAGGTATTTAAATCTCCTGTGGTTATTCCAGAAGTTTTTCCTGTTCCTAATGCTATTTCTGCAGTAATTTTCAAAGAATGGGATAAATTGGGTAATTCATTTACTCCTTCTAAACGTTTTAAGCAATTATATCCTGTGCCGTCTGACAGATTAGAATTTTGGGACAAAATCCCTAAAGTTGATGGGGCTATTTCTACCCTTGCTAAACGTACTACTATTCCTACGTCAGATGGTACTTCGTTTAAGGATCCTTTAGATAGGAAAATTGAATCCTTTCTAAGAAAAGCTTATCTGTGTTCAGGTAATCTTCTTAGACCTGCTATATCTTTGGCTGATGTTGCTGCAGCTTCAACTTTTTGGTTGGAAACCTTAGCGCAACAAGTAACACATCATGATTCTCATTATATTATTATTCTTCTTCAGCATGCTAATAATTTTATCTGTGATGCCATCTTTGATATTATCAGAGTTGATGTCAGGTTTATGTCTCTAGCTATTTTAGCTAGAAGAGCTTTATGGCTTAAGATTTGGAATGCTGATATGGCTTCTAAATCAACTCTACTTTCCATTTCTTTCCAGGGTAACAAATTATTTGGTTCTCAGTTGGATTCTATTATTTCAACTGTTACTGGTGGGAAAGGAACTTTTTTACCACAGGATAAAAAATCTAAGGGTAAAAACAGAGCTAATAATCGTTTTCGTTCCTTTCGTTTCAACAAAGAACAAAAACCTGATCCTTCATCCTCAGGAGCAGTTTCAGTTTGGAAACCATCTCCAATCTGGAATAAATCCAAGCCAGCCAGAAAGGCAAAGCCTGCTTCTAAGTCCACATGAAGGTGCGGCCCTCATTCCAGCTCAGCTGGTAGGGGGCAGGTTACGTTTTTTCAAAGAAATTTGGATCAATTCTGTTCACAATCTTTGGATTCAGAACATTGTTTCAGAAGGGTACAGAATTGGTTTCAAGATGAGACCTCCTGCAAAGAGATTTTTTCTTTCCCGTGTCCCAGTAAATCCAGTAAAAGCTCAAGCATTTCTGAATTGTGTTTCAGATCTAGAGTTGACTGGAGTAATTATGCCAGTTCCAGTTCAGGAACAGGGGATGGGGTTTTATTCAAATCTCTTCATTGTACCAAAGAAGGAGAATTCCTTCAGACCAGTTCTGGATCTAAAAATATTGAATCGTTATGTAAGGATACCAACGTTCAAGATGGTAACTGTAAGGACTATCTTGCCTTTTGTTCAGCAAGGGAATTATATGTCCACAATAGATTTACAGGATGCATATCTGCATATTCCGATTCATCCGGATCATTATCGGTTCCTGAGATTCTCTTTTCTGGACAAGCATTACCAGTTTGTGGCTCTGCCGTTTGGCCTTGCTACAGCTCCAAGAATTTTTACAAAGGTTCTCGTGCCCTTCTGTCTGTAATCAGAGAACAGGGTATTGTGGTATTTCCTTATTTGGACGATATCTTGGTACTTGCTCAGTCTTTACATTTAGCAGAATTTCATACGAATCGACTTGTGTTGTTTCTTCAAGATCATGGTTGGAGGATCAATTTACCAAAAAGTTCATTGATTCCTCAGACAAGGGTAAACTTTCTCGGTTTCCAAATAGATTCAGTGTCCATGACTCTGTCTTTAACAGACAAGAGGCGTCTAAAACTGATGGCAGCTTGTCGAAACCTTCAGTCACAATCATTCCCTTCGGTAGCCTTATGCATGGAAATTCTAGGTCTTATGACTGCTGCATCGGACGCGATCCCCTTTGCTCGTTTTCATATGCGACCTCTTCAGCTTTGTATGCTGAATCAATGGTGCAAGGATTACACAAAGATATCTCAATTAATATCTTTAAAACCGATTGTTCGACACTCTCTAACGTGGTGGACAGATCACCATCGTTTAATTCAGGGGGCTTCTTTTGTGCTTCCGACCTGGACTGTAATTTCAACAGATGCAAGTCTCACAGGTTGGGGAGCTGTGTGGGGATCTCTGACGGCACAAGGAGTTTGGGAATCTCAGGAGGTGAGATTACCGATCAATATTTTGGAACTCCGTGCAATTTTCAGAGCTCTTGAGTTTTGGCCTCTTCTGAAGAGAGAATCGTTCATTTGTTTTCAGACAGACAATGTCACAACTGTGGCATACATCAATCATCAAGGAGGAACTCACAGTCCTCTGGCTATGAAAGAAGTATCTCGAATTTTGGTTTGGGCGGAATCCAGCTCCTGTCTAATCTCTGCGGTTCATATCCCAGGTGTAGACAATTGGGAAGCGGATTATCTCAGTCGCCAAACGTTGCATCCGGGCGAATGGTCTCTTCACCCAGCGGTATTTCTTCAGATCGTTCAAATGTGGGAACTTCCAGAAATAGATTTGATGGCGTCCCATCTAAACAAGAAACTTCCCAGGTATCTGTCCAGATCCCGGGATCCTCAGGCGGAGGCAGTGGATGCATTATCACTTCCTTGGAAGTATCATCCTGCCTATATCTTTCCGCCTCTAGTTCTTCTTCCAAGAGTAATCTCCAAGATTCTGAAGGAATGCTCGTTTGTTCTGCTGGTAGCTCCGGCATGGCCTCACAGGTTTTGGTATGCGGATCTTGTCCGGATGGCCTCTTGCCAACCGTGGACTCTTCCGTTAAGACCAGACCTTCTGTCACAAGGTCCTTTTATCCATCAGGATCTGAAATCCTTAAATTTAAAGGTATGGAGATTGAACGCTTGATTCTTAGTCAAAGAGGTTTCTCTGACGCTGTGATTAATACTATGTTACAGGCTCGTAAATCTGTATCTAGAGAGATATATTATAGAGTCTGGAAGACTTATATTTCTTGGTGTATTTCTCATCATTTTTCTTGGCATTCTTTTAGAATTCCGAGAATTTTACAGTTTCTTCAGGATGGTTTAGATAAAGGTTTGTCCGCAAGTTCCTTGAAAGGACAAATCTCTGCTCTTTCTGTTCTTTTTCACAGAAAGATTGCTATTCTTCCTGATATTCATTGTTTTGTACAAGCTTTGGTTCGTATAAAACCTGTCATTAAGTCAATTTCTCCTCCTTGGAGTTTGAATTTGGTTCTGGGGGCTCTTCAAGCTCCTCCGTTTGAACCTATGCATTCATTGGACATTAAATTACTTTCTTGGAAAGTTTTGTTCCTTTTGGCCATCTCTTCTGCCAGAAGAGTTTCTGAATTATCTGCTCTTTCTTGTGAGTCTCCTTTTCTGATTTTTCATCAGGATAAGGCGGTGTTGCGAACTTCTTTTGAATTTTTACCTAAAGTTGTGAGTTCCAACAACATTAGTAGAGAAATTGTGGTTCCTTCATTATGTCCTAATCCTAATAATTCTAAGGAGAAATCGTTGCATTCTTTGGATGTTGTTAGAGCTTTGAAATATTATGTTGAAGCTACTAAATCTTTCAGAAAGACTTCTAGTCTATTTGTTATCTTTTCCGGTTCTAGAAAAGGCCAGAAAGCTTCTGCCATTTCTTTGGCATCTTGGTTGAAATCTTTAATTCATCTTGCCTATGTTGAGTCGGGTAAAACTCCGCCTCAGAGAATTACAGCTCATTCTACTAGGTCAGTTTCTACTTCCTGGGCGTTTAGGAATGAAGCTTCGGTTGATCAGATTTGCAAAGCAGCAACTTGGTCCTCTTTGCATACTTTTACTAAATTCTACCATTTTGATGTATTTTCTTCTTCTGAAGCAGTTTTTGGTAGAAAAGTACTTCAGGCAGCGGTTTCAGTTTGAATCTTCTGCTTATGTTTTTCGTTAAACTTTATTTTGGGTGTGGATTATTTTCAGCAGGAATTGGCTGTCTTTATTTTATCCCTCCCTCTCTAGTGACTCTTGTGTGGAAAGATCCACATCTTGGGTAATCATTATCCCATACGTCACTAGCTCATGGACTCTTGCTAATTACATGAAAGAAAACATAATTTATGTAAGAACTTACCTGATAAATTCATTTCTTTCATATTAGCAAGAGTCCATGAGGCCCGCCCTTTTTTTGTGGTGGTTATGATTTTGTATAAAGCACAATTATTCCAATTCCTTATTTTATATGCTTCGCACTTTTTTATCACCCCACTTCTTGGCTATTCGTTAAACTGAATTGTGGGTGTGGTGAGGGGTGTATTTATAGGCATTTTGAGGTTTGGGAAACTTTGCCCCTCCTGGTAGGAATGTATATCCCATACGTCACTAGCTCATGGACTCTTGCTAATATGAAAGAAATGAATTTATCAGGTAAGTTCTTACATAAATTATGTTATTCTGATATGCGAAAAACATTGGAATGTGAAATTTTTATATTTTCATGTCAGGTTAGCGCACTTGAGAATATGTGATCGGGTTTGTGTGCAAGTATGGTGTTAGAATCTGTCCACTGCTATATCCTATGTTCTGCTTTCTGCATGCATCTGGTTAGTGCTTGTATGAAAACAGTTTACTTTCAACTTGTAATATGAGCGCTACCTGAAAAGTAAAAAGCTTACTTCTAGTGGAGTTAGAGTATTAGTGTTAACTACTATTGTAATCTGGTCTTCAGACTCGCCAGAAACAGCAGTTATGAAGCAGCGGTCACAAAGACCGCTGCTCCATAACCCTGTCCGCCTGGCAGATAGACATCGCCGGAAATCAACCCAATCGAGTACAATCGGGTTGATTGAAACCCCCTGCTGGTGGCCCATTGGCCGCGAGTCTGCAGGGGGCGGCGTTGCACTCTTGTGAGCTGCTGGTGCAATGCTGAATACGGCGAGCATATTGCTCGCCATATTCAGCGAGGTCTGGTGGACCTGATCCACACTTTCTTTCTTTCTCTCTCTCTCAATCTCTTTCTGACACATTCTCTCAATTCAGTCTATTTCTTCCAGAAAAACTCAAGGTATTGCAATATTTAATTTTATTGCAGCATACAAAGTACTGCAACTTTTTAAATGAGTTAATCTAATTCCATTATTGACATCTCTTAATGTATTTTTCTTTCAATCTGGACGTATAGGACTCAGTTTTAATCTTTCTGAAATTTAAAAAATGTGATTGATAATTATTTACTTATTTATTTATTTATTTTTGACCAAGTTAAACACAGCCAAGTTTGGTAACCCCCACAATATTCAAACTCTATTCCCCCAAAACTGCATCATTAATTGCTGATAATGCCTCTTGGTCACTTGACAACTGACCAGTCCACCCAGTCCTTAATAAATAGTTATAATGTGTTCAATATGTTTTTTTTATTTGGCACGATTTGATTGCCCTCATAATGGGTGATCGCTGTTGTTGTCATGGGCAGTGGCATCTAATTTTCCGGGGTCCAAGTATGCACAGATTGGTGGCCAATATCATGTGTGTTATCTGTTAATCTGTGGATATTGAGCATTTATTAAGTGTATTTGGCTGTTGTTATTCAATTATTTCAATTGTTTTTGTTGCTATTTAGTTGAAAACAAATTAAATATATTAAAGCTAATCTGTAAATCAACAGTATAAATTAAAAATACATATCCAGTTATAAGACTAAGGGCTTGCTGATGGCATAAAATAAAATGTAGTCATAGGATTTGATCTCACAACCTTTCATATGCTGGACAAGTCAGAGAGCCATTACATTCAAAGAAATGTGTTGAAAAATCTGATAATTTCTTTCCTTCAGTTTTTTTTTTTTATTCAAATGACTGTGGATATATCTGTAGTTATATGAAGCAAATAACTTACATTACATGCTTTACATTTTTAGATATTTGTAAAGTTTTGAATCATTTAATAATAATATAAATACAGTCATGAAAATTGACTACAGTGATTTTTCTATAGTCCAGTCATAATCTATTTTGTTGAAGAATTTGAAACATATTTTTATAATAATGTATACATGGAAAAAAACTGTCTTCTATCAAGAACATCAGAAAGTACTTCTAAGCTTTTATGTTTTGAAGTTCAGTTAATGAGGCAATTTTTCATTTTTAGTCTTGTTAAGGATGTATTTAATAGTGTGTGTAGAAGATTGTAATCAATGGATATTTATAGTAGTAATGAAGAAGCCAAAATGCCTTGCTAAGTTGTTGTCTGAAATATGTTGAATTATTTGAGACAAAGTGATTTTTAATTGGAACATTTTTTTTATTTTCTTACTGCTAAGGCTGCTAAATTTAAACTAAATGTTAAAAAAAATACCATTCTTGGACCTATATATAATTCATATTATATATAATATTCTGTTTTACAAAATGGTATAATATTGTTTATATGTACATCATAGTACAAATGTACGTGTAATTTTAGCACTATTTACCTTGCAAATGTGTTAAACACATAGTTACAGTCCTTGTCATAAGATGCAGAGAACTTCTAGTCCCAAGCAGACCCAACTCTGCCACTAATGCCTGCTTGGGACCAACAATTTATTTGTGGTTCCTGTTCAGGACATTATGGGGGGTTAAAAACACAGGCCCCCATTTCTGAAATGCCAGGCTGACAAAGATTTCTTTTTGGCAATTGCTTTAGCAGCCACAGCCCATGTTGTAGAGCAACCAATTGAACTAGAGCAGGGCTTGTCAATCATATCATTAGGATCTGAATGATTTAACACCATGAGCCTTGAGGTGACTAAGACCACAGCTACTTAACCAGCATTTCAGGCCAGCTCACACAAGCCTAAAATGCACAGGAGCTACATCCATCACTTCATAAATGGGGCCCACAGACTTGCAAGGTCAAGAGTACTGAAATTACATCCTCTAATGAACTACATTATGTAAATTTTGCACTACAATGTCTCTTTAATTATGGGTGAACATTTGTTTATTAATTTTATGGCTAGTACGTGTTATAAATATTGTCAAGAGTTCAGGGTTAAGTCATGGGTTTTTATGATGGAACTCAATATGCAGAGAGTAAATTAGTAGTCTAGGCAAAGGGTATCAAAAGCTAGGTTGAGGTCAGAACCAGGAAGCTGGTCTAAACCAGGTCACAAATTAGAGCATGAGAAGGATAAACAAAATCCACAAAACATAACTCAAAAGTCAAGGATCAAGTAGCTAAAATGGAAAGATAAAACTGTAAGCAATAATCTCCAATAAGCAAGAGCCAGTGATTTAGATTACTACATATTTTAATGTCCATGTAATACATAAAAAGGCTGGTTTCTCTTTATAGGGATAGTAGCTACCTTCATTGGAAGATTGCAAATTATAAACAGCCGGCGGGTAGGTGGTGGTACTGAACCAGAGATAGGACAATACATATTTTAGAAAGCAGCAAGCAGCCAACCCCCCCCCCCCAGTAGCCCATGTGGGGAAGCAGAAAGTTACAGACCAGGAGTTCCATGTTTAAGCTATGATAGACATTAGACATGTGCATTTCGTTTTGTTCCAAATCGAAATTCAGACAAATTTGTCAAATTCGGAGATTTGGATCAATTCAAATTTCCAAATTACCCTAGCAATGAACCTAAACTAATCCGAATGCATTTGTAACGAATAAATCCAAATTAGTTCGAATTTATTCGTTACATTCTAATGACCATGGACTAATCACAATTATGTTCCCCACACAAAATAACAAGGGCACTATTGAGGCAAACTTCTCACTTATCTTAGTTTTTATAGATACTTATTGAGTTAGTATCATTATACATTTATATTGTGAAAAGTGGTGCTAGCATTAGTTATTTGAACATTCACAAACCATTTGGGACATAGAATCCCTGAAAGAAAAATGCTTGGGTAGCACTCTGTGCCCAGACTATATTAGTAGAGACAGGGCAATTTAAAATATAACTTTTATTTTCTTGATTAAAAAAATGGGTGAACACAAAACATTTAAAATTTTGCTCTATCGTGAATAGCTAGTCAAATATGTGAGATCTGTTATAATTAATTTGGCCTGATACTTATTAATGTATTATCAGTTCTCACTAAGTTATTAATACCATTTGTTTTCGGTTGGCTCGTATCGAGGTTGTAGTGTAATTATAATGCACTATTATTGATTTGTTGGCTGTCACACTGTAGTTCTGGTGATCCAATTCTGGTTCTCCCAGTTGAATCGATGGGTAATACAGCTACCAATTGAGTTTATGGTGTGTGCTGATTAGAACTGTTGTACATGAATTCTCAGTTAGTTTATTAAATATGGAGTTCATAAATTTCTACCATTATGTAACAACCTGTAACTCCTTATTAACTGAAATTATGGAGTGAGACAGTTAAATTCTGGCAGGATACAGTAATAATATTATTGTGGATAGGCTATGAATCCGTCTTGTGATCTATGTATGGCTATATGCCTATTTGTGATTAAAGCTTGTGACAACCTATGTGTCACTATTGTTTATCACACAACGATAAACAATAGTGACACATAGGTTGTCACAAGCTTTAATCACAAATAGGCATATAGCCATACATAGATCACAAGACGGATTCATAGCCTATCCACAATAATATTATTACCGTATCCTGCCAGAATTTAACTGTCTCACTCCATAATTTCAGTTAATAAGGAGTTACAGGTTGTTACATAATGGTAGAAATTTATGAACTCCATATTTAATAAACTAACTGAGAATTCATGTACAACAGTTCTAATCAGCACACACCATAAACTCAATTGGTAGCTGTATTACCCATCGATTCAACTGGGAGAACCAGAATTGGATCACCAGAACTACAGTGTGACAGCCAACAAATCAATAATAGTGCATTATAATTACACTACAACCTCGATACGAGCCAACCGAAAACAAATGGTATTAATAACTTAGTGAGAACTGATAATACATTAATAAGTATCAGGCCAAATTAATTATAACAGATCTCACATATTTGACTAGCTATTCACGATAGAGCAAAATTTTAAATGTTTTGTGTTCACCCATTTTTTTAATCAAGAAAATAAAAGTTATATTTTAAATTGCCCTGTCTCTACTAATATAGTCTGGGCACAGAGTGCTACCCAAGCATTTTTCTTTCAGGGATTCTATGTCCCAAATGGTTTGTGACTAATCACAATTACCCTAGTATTGTACAGTATATTAGGTTATATCACTCTGCTAGCTCTGTGCAGGGCACATTATGTAGCTGGTACCTGTGATGTTGGTACTTAGGTGGGATGTGCTGTGTATTAGACTAGTATTATGTACTGTATATTAGGTTATATACCTCTGCTAGCTCTGTGCATATTGTGTAGCTGGTACCTGTGAGGTTGGCAGTTACTTATGTTGATTCAGATGGGTTAAACCTAATATACAGTACATAATACTAGTCTAATACACAGCACATCTCATCTAATACATACTGAACTTCTGAATTTACTAATCGAATCCGAACCGAATACATCCGAATACATCCAAATTTATTCAAATATGAATGAATCTGAAACGAATACATTCGAATGTATCCGAATTAGAATCAATACAAAAACTAAATTCGAAAAAATCTGAATCGGCCCGAAACAAACCGAAACAAATTTATCTGCCACAAACAAGTCTAATAGACATTGGCATCAGGTTATTCCAGATGAAGATTTGCTAATCCAAACAAAATGCGTAGGATTTTGAGAAAGGTTTTAAATATGCATCCAGATTGGAACACAATATTAGTCTTTGATGAAGCCTTTTTTTTTTACTTTATTTTGATTACCATTTAAAAAAAAAAAAGTTTAGTAGACTTTAAGATTAAAGTGATGATTTAACACACATGTTTAATAGATTATATAGATTTTGGAAGACATCTACGTTAATTTGATCTTACTTTCAAATCATGACATCCATAGATGAGATATGTTGCTTTAATAGATGTAAATTTTTAAATCTAGTTCACAGCATGTGGTTTCAGAAAGCTATAGAGAATCTTGCTGGGCTCACTTTAGTTTATTTTAACCTTTGTCCGGCTGTTTTTTCAAGAACATTTGTTTCTGCTTTGTAGAAGGTGGCACTAAATACCTTTCAGCAAAAGTCTGACCTTAAAAGCCCCATGAGGTGTTTGGCTGCTCTGTGGCAGCTCTCCAAATGCTGACACATTCTTTCTCACTCACAGCTCAACAAACTTCCATCAATCCTAAAACTCATCTTTTTTAACATAAAAAAAATGGATAGAAACAAATAAACATCCATCTGAAGTGTTTATAGCTGTATAATGGTTTGGAAAAGTAGAATAAGGGAGAATAAAGATCTTTTCACTTTGTAATAAATAGAGGATTTTAAATGCATAAATTGTCTCCATTTGCAACAAAAATATTGAAATGAAATGGTTTTAAAACAGATTCTAAGTGTGAAATAAACATTTGTATCAAATCAACCAGTAAACAAAGTTTACTTTAATATGGCTCCCAATTTAAATACATAGGTTTGAAATAATTGGAATGATGAATTAATACTTTTCAATATACAATGAAAGGTAGAAAATAAGTAATGCTTAATAACATTAAAAAATAATTCATATAAAATATTTATAATTGTTTATTTTGAATTAATATTTTTAAATTTGCATTGGAAGAAGAATGTTGATTATTTTTCAAAAAACATAATTTATAGGATTATTTTTTTTAACCGATTATTTAAATTATTTAGGCAAATTCAGGCAAAAGGCAAAAGTGAGTCAAATTGAACTTAGTCACACTTTGATGTTGCTAAAGACTGAACAGATGTATAAATATAGGACTGGAATGCACTGTCACTGCTAAACTTGTCCATTCATTTTCCCTACTTGACAAAAAACACTGATAATTTCAACCAGTTTGTAACATGTCACAAATTTTGTTTTGTGTGATTTTTGGCCAAGTATACTAAAGTAATCCCCAGTAAACCAGACAAACTGACATATCCTCAACAACTGATTTATTGCTTTTCAATACAAGTCAAGTCTACTGCCTCACATTCACTTGTGTAGGTCCATCATCTTCATCCACAGCGAATGCCGCGCGGAGCGGAGGTCCAGAGCGGTCTTCCTAGATGTGAAGATCCTCTGCGCTGGTCATCTGTGGCGGCGTCAGCAGTCCTCGCGGCGGTGGTCCTCGGCGGCATGGAGGCTCCTCTTCATCTGATGTCCATCATATACTGAATATTAAATGTAAGGTACCGCAATAAATTTGGGGTACCTTGCATTCCTATTGGCTGAATTTTTCAAAACAGCCAATAGGATTAGAGCTACTGAAATCCTATTGGCTGTTCAAATCAGCCAATACGATTTCAGTAGCTCTCACCCTATTGGCTAATTCTGAACATTTCAGCCAATAGGAATGCAAGGTACCCCAATAAATGGGGTACCTTGAATTCAATCTTCTGTGTGTGTCGCGGACGATTGCATGAAGAGGAACCTACATGCCTTCACCGAGGACCACCGCCGAGGAGCGCCGCCGCCTATGACCACCGCTGAGAATCGCCACATCTGGGAAGACCGCTCTGGACCTCTGCTCCGCACCGCCTTAGCTCAGCGCACATCTGGGAAGACCGCTCCAGACCTCTGCTCCGCGCTGCCTTCGCTGCGTATGAAGATGATGGACCCGTCTGGAAGAAGATTAGGGGTGTTTTTATTTTGGGGGGGCTTTTTTATTTTCATAGGGATTTGGTTTATTTGTTTTATTTTGGATAGTGTTGTTTATTATTTTTTGAAATGTTAGCCTTTTTTCATTTTCTGTAATTTTAGATTAATGTAATGTAATATTTTTAAAATTTTATTTTAATTGTAATGTAGTATTTTTTTTATGTAACTATGGGGTTAATTTAGGGTATTAGGTTAGGGGGCTTAGTCATTAAATTAGTTTTTGCTTTGTGGGGGTTGGCGTTTTAGTAGTTAATAGGTAAATTAGGTTTAATGTGTTATGGGGGGTTGGCGGATTAGGGGTTAATAGATGTATTAGGTAGTTTGCGAAGTGGTTGGCGAATTTAGGGGTTAATAATTTTATCGGGTATTTTTTTTTTCTTAATACTTCGTGCGGGCATTTAGTTTATTTATTTCTTAATAGTTCATACGGGAGGTTAGTTTTTTTTATTACTTATTGCAGACGGTTAGATTTTTTTATTGCGGACAGTTAGTTGTTTTTTTTAATATTTATTGCGGGCGTTTTTTTTGTGTTTTTTTTAATGCTCCGTTTGCCTTCGCTGCTTTCTTTTGGCAGGGTGGTGAAATAAAGCTTTGCTGCATCCAGGTGAATTATTTTGGCTGCGCGCGCTGCCAACATTCCTTTGAGGATGTGTGTGCAACTGCAGACGGCGACGGTCTGCAGTAATTTTTATCAGGTAGTGTTTATATGAGTGTAACAGTTTATTTTAATGTATTTATGTTATGATTGGTGGAACTTTAATTTTAAGCCCTAACCCTTTACACAAAAGGGGGTAATTATCAAGCCGTCAACCTCAAATACGCTGGAATTCCGCAGCGTATTTGTGGCGAGGCTGATTCGCCTTAGTTATCAAAGGCTAGAGACTGGCAAAAGTAGAATTTTGTGACGTAAGCTTCTATCCGCCGGATTCAGTCCGACACAGATTGATTCTTACGTCACTCCAGATGTTCCGCACACAAGTGCGGCACAATCTGACTACTTTTGCTAGTTATCAAAAAACTAGCAGGTACGCTCGGCACTTTTCCGGCCCAGCGTACCTGGTTTTCAATCCACCGCCCTGGAGGCGGCGGATCCCATAGGAATCAATGGGATTCTGACCATAGCGAAAGTTCATGTTCGCTGCTTCCAGACATCCCATTGATTCCTATGGGAGATGTCTGCACCTAACACCCTAAGATGTACCCCGAGTCTAAACACCCCTAATCTGCCCCCCCCTACACCGCCGCAACTAAATAAATGTATTACCCCCTAAACCTCCGCTCCCGGAGCCCACCAACACTATAATAAATATGTTAACCCCTAAACCGCCGCTCCTGGACCCCGCCGCAACTATAATAAAGTTATTAACCCCTAAACCGCCGCTCCCTGACCCCGCCGCAACTATAATATATGTATTAACCCCTAAACCGCTGCTCCCTGACCCCGCCGCCACCTACATGATACCTATTAACCCCTATCCTGCCCCCCCATACCGCCGCCCTCTATAATAAAGTTATTAACCCCTATCCTGCCGATCTCGGCAACTAAATAAATAGTTTAACCCCTAAACCGCCGCTCCCGGACCCCGCCGCAACCTATATTAAACTTATTAACCCCTAATCTGCCCCCCCACACCTATAATACATTTATTAACCCCTATCCTGCCCCCCCTATACCGTCGCCACCTATAATAAATGTATTAACCCCTATCCTGCCCCCCACTACACCGCCGCCACTGTAATAAAATTATTAACCCCTAAACCTAAGTCTAACCCTAACACCCCCCAACTTAAATATTAATTCAATAAATCTAAATAATATTTCTATTATTAACTAAATTAATCCTATTTAAAACTAAATACTTACCTTTAAAATAAACCCTAATATAGCTACAATATAAATAATAATTATATTGTAGCTATCTTAGGATTTATATTTATTTTACAGGCAAAATTCAATTTATTTTAACTAGGTACAATAGCTATTAAATAGTTATTAACTATTTAATAGCTTACCTAGCTAAAATAAAGAGACATTTACCTATAAAATAAAGCCTAACCTAAGTAACAATTAAACCTAACACTACACTATAATTTTTTTTATTTTTTGTAACTTAGCTTTTATTATTGTTTGTACTTTAGTTAGTTTATGTAATTGTATTTAATTGCAGTTATTTGTATTTCATTTATTTAATTAATTTAATGATAGTGTAGTGTTAGGTTTAATTGTAACTTAGGTTAGGATTTATTTTACAGGTAATTTTGTATTTCTTTTAGCTAGGTAGTTATTAAATAGTTAATAACTATTTAATAACTATTCTAACTAGCTAAAATAAATACAAAGTTACCTGTAAAATAAATATAAATCCTAAACTAGCTACAATGTAATTATTAATTACATTGTAGCTATCTTAGGGTTTATTTTATAGGTAAGTATTTATTTTTAAATAGAAATAATTTATTAAAGTATAGTGTAGTGTTAGGTCTAATTGTAACTTAGGTTAGGATTTATTTTACAGGTAAATTTCTCTTTATTTTAGCTAGGTAAGCTATTAAATAGTTAATAACTATTTAATAGCTATTGTACCTAGTTAAAATAAATTGAAATTTGCCTGTAAATAAAAATATATCCTAAGATAGCTACAATATAATTATTATTTATATTGTAGCTATATTAGGGTTTATTTTAAAGGTAAGTATTTAGTTTTAAATAGGATTAATTTAGTTAATAATAGAAATATTATTTAGATTTATTTAATTAATATTTAAGTTGGGGGGTGTTAGGGTTAGGGTTAGACTTAGGTTTAGGGGTTAATAATTTTATTACAGTGGTGGCGGTGTAGTGGGGGGCAGGATAGTGGTTAATAAATTTATTATAGGTGGCGACGGTATAGGGGGGCAGGATAGGGGTTAATAAATGTATTCTATGTGTAGGGGGGCAGATTATGGGTTAATAAGTTTATATAGGTTGCGGCGGGGTCCGGGAGCGGCGTTTTAGGGGTTAAACTATTTATTTAGTTGTGGCGAGGTCCGGGATCGGCAGGATAGGGGTTAATAACTTTATTATAGAGGTTAATAGGTATCATGTAGGTGGCGGCGATGTCTGGGAGCGGCGGTTTAGGGGTTAATACATTTATAAGAGTTGCGGCCGGGTCCAGGAGCGGCGGTTTAGGGGTTAATAACTTTATTTAGTTGCGGGGGGCTCCGGGGGCACCGGTATAGGGGGTAGAACAGTGTAGTTTAGTGTGGGTGCTTACTGAAAGGCTAGCAAGAAAGCTGTCAAAAAGCCGAAGAGCAGCGAGATCGGATGAGTGATAACTCTCACAGTCTGCTGCTCATCGCCCCGTACTTGGTGCGTGGCTTTTTGACAGCTTTTTTGATAAATTTTGCAGGTCCGCGGCGGCAATGGTAGGCGAGCTTAGGCGGGCGTATTGAACCGGCGAAGGCAGGTAAAGTAGACACGTTGATAACTACCCCCCAAAGTCTTAAATCAGGCTAACCTGATGCACGTTAAATCCGTCTGAGCTTGAACTAACGCCTTCACATTCAGCTTGTAATACACGCAAATGTTAGTGCCACTTGTAATCTAGGCATAAGTTAATTCAAGCAAAAAAGAAGAGTTTTGGATATAGTTCTGTCTTAAAGGAGCTTATTTGGCAAAATTAAAAGTCACAAGAGCATGAACAGTAAAATTAATTATTCCAAATATTGTCAAGGAATGCAATCAAAGTAAACACTGGCCTAGCAATTGTGTCAGATGGTATTAAACCATAAATACATGATTATGATGTCAAAACATACAGAAAAAAAAGATCAGAACAGGTGAGTTGGCAACTACACAGAGGGCTACATTTATCAAGTTGCTTTTTAAACAAGGTAGCAGACTTAAAACATCTGGCTGATCTGTCTAGGATGATTGACAAGCGCTGTTCTACACAATTGGCTGCTTAAGAGTAGGAGGCAGCTGCACAAGGAAATGCCTCTGTAAAAATAACTGCAGGTGGCAAACACCACCACAGCAGACCGGTTCCCTGTTTGGGAATCAAGTCCGACTGGACAATGAAAAATGGGCTTCAAAGACTAGTGTAACAGTATTATCATAAAATGTATTAAGAAGACAATTTGACACTAAATAAATCTGTTGCAAAAAAAAAGAATTAAACACATTAGAAAATAAGACAAGAAACCTAATGGTGTGTAATTAAGGACACCTGAAAATATTTAATTAATAAAATATGACTTTCAAAATGACTTTCCTTTATTTAATGTAAGGTATGATGGGCGAGTTCAGTTCTTCTGTACAAGTAATAACACGTTAATCCAGATTCTACCTCTAAATGTTGGACGACTTGATTTTTTTTGAGAATGACTGACTCTGAATCAGAACCCTGAGAATTTTTTTTTCTTTCATATTTATAAGGACCTTCCATTATCTGTTATATACATATTCTTTTATATGTGTGTATATATATATATATATATATATATATATATATATACAGTATCCCACAAAAGTGAGTACACCCCTCGTATTTTTGTAAATATTTTATTATATATTTTCATGTGACAGCACTGAAGAAATGACACTTTGCTGCAATGTAGTAGTGAGTGTACAGCCTGTATAACAGTGTAAATTTGCTGTACCCTCAAAATAATTCAGCACACAGCCATTAATGTCTAAACCGTTGGCAACAAAAGTGAGTACACCCCTAAGTGGAAATGTCCAAATTGGGCCCAATTAGCCATTTTCCATCCCCGCTATCATGCGACTTGTTCGTGTTACAAGGTCTCAGGTGTAAATGAGGAGCAGTTGTGTTAAATTTGGTGTTATTGCTATCACACTCTCTCATACTGGTCACTGGAAGTTCAACATGGCACCTCATGGCAAAGAACTCTCTGAGGATCTGAAAAAAAGAATTGTTGCTCTACATAAAGATGGCCTAGGCTATAAGAAGATAACCAAGTCCCTGAAACTGACCTGCAGCATGGTGGGCAAGACCATACAGCGGTTTCACAGGACAGGTTCCACTCAGAACAGGCCTCGCCATGGTCGACCAAAGAAGTTGAGTGCTTGTGCTCAGCATCATATCCAGAGGTTGTATGAGTGCTGCCAGCATTGCTGCAGAGGTTGAAGGGGTGGGGTGGTCAGACTGTCAGTGGCCTGCATGGATGTTGTCCCAGAGGGAAGACTCTTCTAAATATGATGCACAAGTCCACAGTTTGCTGAAGACAAGCAGACTAAGGACATGGATTACTGGAACCATGTCCTGGGGTCCGATGAGACCAAGATAAACTTATTCAGTTCAGATGTCAAGCGTGTGTCGCTGCAACCAGGTGAGGAGTACAAAGACAAGTGTGTCTTGCCTACTGTCAAGCATGGTGGTGGGAATGTCATGGTCTGGGCCTGCATGAGTGCTGCCGGCACTGGGGAAATACAGTTCATTGAGGGAACCATTAAGGCCAACATGTACTGTTACATACTGAAGCAGAGCATGATCCCCTCCCTTCAGAGACTGGACCGCAGGGCAGTATTCCAACATGATAATGACCCTAAACACACCTCCTAGATGACTACTGCCTTGCTTAAGGAGCTGAGGGTAAAAGTGATAGACTGGCCAAGCATGTTTCTAGACCAACCCTATTGAGCAACTGTGGGGCATCCTCAAACGGAAGGTGGGGGAGCACAAGGTCTCTAACATCCACCAGCTCTGTGATGTCATCATGGAGGAGTGGAAGAGGACTCCAGGGTCAACCTGTGAAGCTCTGGTGAACTCCATGCCCAAGAGGGTTAAGGCAGTGCCGGAAAATAATGGTGGTCACACAAAATATTGACACTTTTGGCCCAATTTGGACATTTCCACTTAGGGGTGTACTCACTTTTGTTGCCAATGGGTTAGACATTAATTGCTGCGTGTTGAGTTATTTTGAGGGGACAGCAAATTTACACTGTTATACAGGCTGTACACTTACTACTTTACATTGTAGCAAAGTGTCATTTCTTCAGCGTTGTCACATAAATATATATAATAAAATATTTACAAAAATGTGAGGGGTGTACTCACTTTTGTGGGATACTGTATATATATATATATATATATATATATTTATATATATATATATATATATATATATATATATTCTTTTCCCACTCCAGCAATTGACCTGAGGGAATTGCCAGTGACCATTAGCGGAAAGCCCACTACTGGTACTGCTGTGTTAGTTTAGTTTCAATTCAAATAACTATTACATTTTTAACATGTTTAAATGCTGCTCTTAAATATGAGACTTTTAATAATCCTTTATCCTACCATTAACTCTTAATCCTAACCCTGTAAACATAATCCTAGCATCACTAATGTTGTGCGTGTTCTTTTAACGTTACAGTAATGATGTGGTTGATTTTCTAAATTTTAAAATGATCTTCATTGCAGCATTATCTTTGTAGCGTCATTATAAGCAGCTACATGCATCAATTGTAGGTAATGACATTTCTTAACAAAATGTTGAAGAACAAAATTAAAGAAAGAGATCAAAAATTACATTTCTGAACTTGGCTGGTCAGCATTTAATGTTATTGTTAAATCACATTTTATATATTACCCTTTATTACCTTATGAGATTAAAGGCTAAATTCAATAAAATTTGCAAAATCAGAGAAATCATTGCCTAAACTGTTATTAAAAATTATGTTACAAAGAAGTTTAAAATATTTTTGCGCTTTTTAATAGTTAGGTTAACAAAAAAGTTTCCCTTAAGCTAAAGAGTCAGATGTACAAAAACTTATGGTAATGGAGAGAAACCATGCAAAATCTTTAGGGTTTTTAGCATTATATTGTAATGAAGTTGTCTTTCATATCCAGAATGAAGTAAACATCTCTTAAGCTAAAATTTGACTTTCAAGTTTTCTGTTTTAATTTTTTTTTACAAAGACCACACTGTACCGACGAGACGTCTCAGATAATTTTGCCAGAGCAGAGAGCTTTAAATCACTGGGCCATTAGAGAGCTTTAAATCACTGGGCCATTAGAGAGCTTTAAATCACTGGGCCCTAAGAGAGCTTTAAATCACTGGGCCCTAAGAGCGCTTACTTGCGTTTCTCTTAAGCCTGTGTAAAAGTTTCACCCAGTCGCCCGCACTGCTAGATCTTTCATAATGAGAGAAAAATGTAATGTAAATATGAATTATAAATGTTTAAATTTGTATTTCTAACTGAAGTTCCATATATAAGCATGTAGATATGAAGTCTAAAGTAAATATAACTGTTGTTAGATTGAGCGCCACATACGTCTCAATGAAATAAGACTGAAATGCCCCTGTTTCTAATACTTTAAATATTTGTGTTTTTAAAATGCATTTTTTATATTATTTTTTAATTTAAGTATTTTCTTCTAGTTAAAATAGTAAATCTTTTCAAGATTTCAATGGCTTAAAAACTATGCAAAAATTCACCCGAACTGCAATGCAATATTTTCCTTTTTGTTTACACTTTTAACCAATTACAATCTAGGCCACAGTTTGTATAAACTATTTTAACTGACATATGTGGTTAATAATTTTGAAATATTATGTCTACTTTAGCTACAGTAATAAAGTAAAATCACTGGATTTGTTAGTTTACTTGTTGAAGGAAAAATAAACAAAACTGAAGGTGCCTGAAATAAACAAATACCATAAATCTACTTGAAAATAGTTCATTGTTAAATGTACTTAAACAATGCACAATATACTAGGTTCATTCTGTTGTATGCTGGACACTCCTGATACCACATATTAAATGCATTAACCTTTTTAAAACAGTGTCAGAGATGAGGTGAGTTACTGAGCAGTTCAGACATATCTTATAGCTTGAAGACATTGCCTGAAATTATATATTTTAACACAAATATATTACTCTTTAATCAAATATTAGAAAATGTTAATCCAACTTACATTAACATTAGCCTTAATCAACCCATAACTACTGACGTCTTAATCCTAAACCTACCCACAATCATAAATATACCACTTTTTCTCTGTTAACTTTAGCCCAACAAAAGCCACCAGGTAACCACAAAGTATATTTTTTGTCAAAATACAATAAAATATACTATATTCATAATTTGTAAAGTCCTTACATTTTGAAACAAAATGTATGGAGAGCTGTCAGTCTATTGACCACAGTGGTTCATGCAACTCCAAACATAACAATTTTAGTGCAGCCTGCTCTTGGTTATTTTTCAATACAATCTTTTTGATTTATTTTGTACATATTTCTAATACATAGAAATAAATCAAAGCATTTCTGCTCACATTGTGAATGTTTTAAAAGTTATAGGGAGAGATGCACTACATTACCTAGGTGTATTTTACAGTATAGTAATATGAAGATATACATTGTAAAAAAAAAAGCATATTTTAAAAAATTGATAAGTGAAATTCATTGCACTAACGTATTTTAAATATATTCAATAGGTTACTTTGTTTAAACATAAAATTATATTTTATGGTGTAATGCCAAAAGGAGCTTCTATGCACAAGAACCATAAATTGATTTTGTGACTGACAAAGGAACTACATGGTCAAGAGATGCTTTATAGGAACTGTATGATATACAACTCTTTCATGCCTGATGATCGAAACCTCTCTGCTCAGGTAAAATTAACTAAAATTATCCTCCAGCACTTTGAGACCCCAAGTGAAATTCTTAAAAGGCAGATTTTGCTATAATTCTTCAAGAGATGTTCCCTGAATTTGTGTATCTGAAGGAGAGACAAGCCCAGTGCTTTGCATTTTATATTACCTTACACTTTAGATTTAGTTTTATTACATTTAAACTTTGTACTTTCTATTTTGTATTTTATTTTGTAAACAGCAGTGTATTTAGGATTTAGATTTTATACATTCTGATTAAGCTTTCATAGTTTCTGTGTAACTTTAAAAAATTAAGATCATACTTTGTATACTTATGTGTATCTTTTACAAATTAGATTGCACTTCTTCTATTTCAAATAAAACTGGAAAAAGGTCAGCTTCAGTTTCCCAGAGAGGGCAAGAGAATCAAACAGGAGCTCAGTTTGCATCAATTAAACTGAAATGTTTTCACTGAAATTTACCTTGCTGTTGTCTATATTTAGTATATATTACTTTTCTGTTAGTTAAAAAGGTGTATTGTGAATTTTGAGCAAATATCACTTGCATACAGCTGGTGAAATATATCAATGAGGTCAGCTTACTTAAAATGGTTACATAATTTCACAATAATTGTGAGAGAGCTTAAGACATACCCAGTGAACTGCCCTGTCCCTCCGACTTTCTGAACGTGTCAGTTTTAGTTTACAATGGGGAAAATACAAAGTGCAATGCAATTTGTAAAAGATACACAGAAAAATATGAACCTAATTTGTTAAAGTAACAGATAAACTTTCAAAACATAATCAGAATTTGTAAAATCACTGCTAGACTTAAATCTAAATATATTCAAATATAAAATAGAAAGTGCAAAGCTTAAATGAAATAACACTGAAAGGACCCAATCTGAAGTGTAAAGGAATATAAAATACAAAAGCGTAACAAATCTCTCATATCATGCAGTGCTATATTTCACTGGGCTTGCCTCTCTTTCATATACAGAAATGATAGAGATTTCACAGTGTTGGAGATTTTCACCATTTTTGTTTTGAGCATTCAGTGAGTTCAACCTCTGTGATATCTGCACTACAATTTCATTCCAAGCTGGAGAATCGTCAGGCCCTTAATGTTCCAACTTTCAGAGAAAACTTACAGGATTTGATGGATTTATTGCTTGACATCTCTAGGTCAGTATAATATGGCTTTCTTTTTTTGTCCTCTCTAAGGGTCCAATGATCTAAAAGTATCTGGTCTGGCAAGGTTATTAAAGAATACTCGCTAGTACTTCTATTTCACTGGTGGAATGATCTAAAGCAACTTTTTATTTTAATATTTTTTTATTAAACAAAGTCAGCAAGTGTACAGATATAAAAAGAGCATTTTGAAAACATAATACAAGGGTTTATCAATGTTATCTTTGAACTTTCTATTTTTGAAAGGCTCAGGTCCTTGTAAATGTAAATTATGGGATCGATTTGGGTTCGTCTCAGCGAGCCTTGTACTTATCAGCGTCCAGAATTTTAATAGTTTGATTCCATAGTTCTAAGTTTTTCTTTTCTATTCTTAACCAACAGGGTTAAGAACAATTAAACAATAAATAATAACAGTATAAATAATAACAATAAATTCCATGTAACAATCATTGTATGTTGATTAATGATGGGTGTAATCTATGTAAGTCTATAGATGCTGAATGGTCTTTTCTTGGCATGATTTATGTAGGAAGTGGAAAGGGAGGAGCAGAAGTGATTTCCCAGGTCAGTTGACAGTGATTGTTTTTGTAATAGTAGATTCATAGTGGTCCTTTGGTTGTAATGGCGGGTAAAAGGATTTTAAGGTATAAGTGGTTGAGGTGTCTATGGGGGTCTAGAGTCCAAGAGAAACATTAGGTCTGCATACGTATCTAGTGAATTTGTGAGCAGGTAATGGTATCTTTCTAGTTTGAGATTGGTATTTATTTCCTGCATCCACATTTGCAGAGTGGGGATTTTTTCTTTTTTCCATGCTCATGGGATAAGTTGGTGAGCGCTGTTTATCATAGTTTGTAACAATTTAGTGTGTAATTTTGACTTAAGTTTAGGGTATCTATGGAATAGCTAAATTATTGGATCTTAATTTATATGGGTTCCTAAAGTGTGTTGTGTATATGATATGATTGAGGCCCAAAAAGCTTGAATCTTGGGGCATGCCCACCAGATATGATACAAGGATCCCTCATTAGAGCAAAGTCTCCAACAAAGGTTGGAGGAGTTTGGGAAGATGTATTTAAGTCTTTGTGGCATGAGGTACTGATTTGTTAGAAGTTTAATATTCGTCTCAATTTCGCTGAGTGTGCTGACTTTTTTATGGAGGTAAAGATTGAGCACCACTCCGCCGATGAGATTAAGAAGGGTAAGTCTTTGTCCTATGACCTAATGTAAGTCGGCAAGTCATTCTCTCTAGGTGTAGTCAGGAGTTTATAAGTCAATGAAATAGCGTGGTGGATCGGTGAGGTAGAACTGCATAGTTTTTCAAACGGGGTTCGTTATCTTGTTAAATTGTCTTTTTGTTTAGTTTGAAGAAAATGATTTAGTTGTAGGTATCTAAACCAGTGTGCGAAGAACCCGCCTCCTAAGTGCTGAATCGATTGTTTATCTAGCAGCCTACCTTCTTCCACCAGAGCATATGTGAGCAGGAGTAGGTGTATATCTCTGGGACCAGTAGGAGTAAAGGAAAGGCCTAGTTGGAAATTGGTATTTCTTAGGGTGGGTGTAAGTGGGGAAGGTATCGTGGAGAGGCTTAGGCAGGTTTTGACTATGCTCACCCAAACTTTATAGGTTCCTGAGATTATGGCATTACTAGGGTACATCGTTTTGTCTTGGCAAATTTCTGTCCAGCAGAAGGACCCTAGCTGGGGGTAATTTGAGAGGTCATGTTCTAGCTTAACCCATTGCTTGTGGTGATGTTCCTTATATGAGCACCAGTCAATGATTCTAGATTGGTAGTCTTAAATGTTTGGGACTCCCAGTCCTCCCAAAAGGGGATCTCTATATAATGTGGATTTGGCAATCCTCGGCTGTTTGGATTTTCAAATGTAAGAATTAATTATAGATTGCAATTTTGGGATCATGTAGTTTGGAGGGATAGGGACAGTCTGTAAGACATATAATGTTTTGGGGAGTAGTGTCATTTTAGCCGCGCTGATTCTCCCCAGCCATGAAATTTGATGGCTAATTCTAGCTCTTAGTGGGTGATAGGTTGGCTTAGGGACTGAAGTTGGTCAGGGTGGATTTGGGGTAATTGTATTTGTTCAAGGTACTTCTCGCTTTTCTGTCTGTGACTTTCCATGTGGTGGTTGGGAAATAGGTTATACAGTTTGGTATAGTATTGACAGAATTCGGCAATTGAGAATTTGTTGCTTTAGTTAAGTCATTAGTCGTTAGTGAGTGTATATAAGTTGAGGTAATTTTGCGCCTAAGAGCTCCTGCCAACAGTGGGTATAGTCTAAATTTGCTATTGTCTGGGTCAGTGTGATATATTTTTGTCTTGCTTGTTTGTTTTTTATGGCTTTATGCTTCATCAGATTATCTCGTAAAACACATTTGTGGGCCTCCCAAGTGGTAATGGGTGTTGTGTCAACTGAGACATTAAAAGTGAAGTACTCTTGTAGTGCTCGCTCTACATCTATTCTGATCAAAGGTTCTGATAGTAATGTTTCGTCTATCTTCTATTGAAACGGGCGTAGTGGTATAGAAGGCCAGGTGAAAGAGCTGCTGACAGCTGAGAGGTCCGACCAGCTAATAGGGATAATACGTTGGTATCTAAGATTTAGCAGGGAAAGATTATCTGCCATTATGTAGCCGATTTTGGAATAAGATTTATTGGGGTTCGAGTGTAGTCTTGTTTATGAGGGTAGAGATGCCTCCAAGTGTCATGGAGTTAGCAATGAGAGGTTTTTCCAAATTGTATGTAATGTATTAGTAGGGAGGTGTGGGTTGGTGCTGTCTATAATGGGGTTCAAAAGGAGGTTAAAGTCTCCTGTGAGCACTAGTGGACTCTTTAAGTACTCAAGTATGGAGTTTGTTATGCACTGTAAAAAGGATGCTTGATTTGTGTTTGGGGCATAAATATTGACTAATGTTATTGGTTTTCCATTTAGGAGGCCAAAAAGGCCTAAGTATCTGCCATCTTTATCTTGATCCTTATGAAGGAGTTCGAATGGGGTTGATTTGTGGAAGAGTATACTCACTCCATTTGATTTCTTTTTAGGATTACTGCTGTGAAAATGATTGGGGTAGTTGGATGAGAATTACTTGGGCTCTTTGCCCTGTTTGAAGTGGGTTTCTTGGAGAAACAAGATATCACAATTTTTGTGATTGAGGTCGTGAAATGCCTTCGACCTCTTGAAAGGGGGAATTAAGGCCTTTAGTGTTAAAGGTTATGATAGTAAACAATTGATCTCTCTTTTGCGTCATCATGGTGTTTGTGTTCGTGAAAGTGTGATAGAGATCTCTAGTTGGGTTATACATAGATAGGTACAATATCTTTTAGGTAACAGCATTAAGAACAGTACATGGAATAGTGGGATTAGAACTAAAACATTTGTGAACAAAACATTTTTAAACATAACAATTTTTAAACAATGGTCAGCTAACATGTGCGCCTTTCTCTCAACTGTAGAGGAGAGTGTTTCATATGCAATTAACAACATAAACATAAAAAAATTCTGTTAGCTCTTGAGTATTCAATAGGGGGCTACTGGTGCCCCAGAGTTTGCCATTGGTTTGATCATTGAAGACAAAATAGCTACAAAGAATTACTTGCCATTTTAGGTCTTTATCAAAGGGTACATATAGTTCATGAGCCCTGCGTATTTAGAGTCTCAATAGAGGGGAGAGAAGAAAGACAAAACAATGAAAAAGGATTGATCTCACCCATTTTCTGTATTAGAAGCGGCTTGTTTTTTCTGCCTTTTGGACCCTGCAGTTTGCCATGGTGTTCTCTGAGGTCTGGGAGTTGTATGAGAGGATGTGTCCTTCTGACTTGATGGAGCTGATGATGGGTTATTGCTGCTTGGAAGGTGCAGAATTCTTCAATGTCTCCAGGGCTTGGACAAGTTTTCCTCTGGCCTTCCCATGTGAGCTGTACTTGACATGGGAATCCCCACCTGTAGGGGATGTTGTTCTTTCGCAGTAGAATAGTGAGAGGTGCAAATTCCCTTCTTCTTTGTAGGGTTCTAGTTGATAGATCAGCGTATATAGAGAGTGGTGTTCCCTGGGAGCTCAGAAGTGATAATGATCTTGCTTGCTTCATGAATTCCTCTTTCTGTTGGTATTCCTGGAATTTTAATATCACATCTCTTGGCGGTAGTCCCTCTTTTGGTCTGGGCCTCAGGACCCTGTGGTATCTGTCTAGAGCAATCAGCGCTGAGTATGATGCGCCTTTTAGGTGTTTAAAGAGGTCTTGAAGGTATGCATGAAGTGCTTCTGTATTGATGCTTTCTGGGATTCCCCTGATTTGTATGTTTTGTCGCTGGCTCCTGTTTTCAATGTCCTCCAGCTTGTCTTGGAGCTGATCAATAACGTTATTTTGTGCCTTCACATTTTGTTTTAAGGATACTATTTACGATTGATGTGATTCTGACTCTTCTTTGAGGAATTCCACCCTATCACCTATTTCTCGTATTTCCTTGTGGAGTTCAGAGATCTCCTCCTTGATGCAGGACTTGACCTGTGTGATTAGGTTGGTGAAATCTTGTTTGATGGCAATGTTTCCAGGAAAGCTTGTGATACTTGCAATGTGTCAGGAGTCAGAGTTTCTGATGCTGATTGTAGTTGTGGAGCATCTTCCGCTGGTTCTTGACTTGGCAATTGTGATGTAGGATTTTGAAGAGGTTTGAAAAAGTTGTTCATGGAGGCGGTGATGCTATTATGATTTCTAGGCACTCAGTCTGGTCTGATTTGTTTCTTTGACGGCATCTTCTTTTAGAGGTGATATTTTTTCTCCTGAAGCTTAAAAATTATAGGTAGACTTGTGACCTTCCAGGTGTATCTGATTGATAATCCTCAGACTTGTAGTGTTAACCATGCTGTGATCGTAAGTTGCTTCCTTATAAATATAGCTCTCAAGGAAAGCTTTATAAGAGGATGTGTGAGGCTGAAGCAGTTTTGGTTGTATATTAATCTAAGCCTGGTAGCCCAGTAATAGTATTGTACGTGTTGGTATTTTATGCCCAGGCAGGTGTTGCTAGCAGGGTTAAGGAGATTGTAGCTCACCTCATGTTAGAGTAAAAAGTCTCTGCATATAATACGATTTGTAGATTTGTACATGAGGCTAATAATGTAAGAAAGAGGTACTTTAATAGGCTTGCATGATGAATCTTTGGACTGCTGGATTCTTTGAAATAGAAGCAGAGTAGGCTTCTGATGCACCAGGTCCCTGCTACAAGGCCTCAGGAATATACAGATATAATGGTCAAAATATTGATTTTAGTAGGGTTAAGAAAACATCCCTTATTGTGTTTGGATTGCAAGTCTTTAGGTTCCCAGCAACAATGAGGTGTATGAGGTCCGGATCCAATGAAGGCCGCAGTAGGCCGGATAGGAGCCGGGGCCTAGATTACTGAGCTGCGTCCGGTTCTGTCCCACAGCTGCCTTTGGTAGTGCCTTAGAGGGTTAGAAATCCTTCCCCAGCAGATGTTTGTGCCATGATTGGAACAGCCAATAGAATGCGAGCTCAATCCTAATGACTGATTGCATCAGCCAATAGGATTTTTCCTACCTTAATTCTGATTGGCTGATAGAATTGCACACGAATAATAATATCAGAGCTGTATGCTTTTGCTTATCTATAGTCATCTATATTTTTAATACATCTGAACTTTTTAATACATCTGAACATTTTATATCAACTTGACTTTTTATATCAACTTTACTTTTTATTAATTTTACCTTGTAGACATAATCGTCACATTGTTATACATTGTAACAACTTATTTAGCTAAATAATTTGGCTATATGAACTGCATTTGTATGGATTTACAATGAGATTTACTAGAACTCAGATCTTATATTAGGAGTCATTTATTAACTGACGTTTTAGGATTGACCTATAGGATTATTTTGTGCTGACACCGGTGTCATATGTAGTTAATTTTAACTGTTTATATTATATTTTTATTAAATTGAGTGTTATAATACACTATTGGTTTACAGATCAGTCAGTATTATATTTGTATTGTATCTATATATAAAATACTTCATATATATTTTAATACACCGCATCAGAGGGAATTAGCAATATTTGCGCCACCTACCACTTGTATATATGTAATGTATGTGTTTTTATATATATATATATATATATATATATATATATGAAAAGGTATAGAGATAGACAGGCTCACAGAGGCACACCTAGTATAATACGTTCTATATATGTGTACACACAAAAAAGGTGAAATATCCGCACTCACTTGGTTTAACCTCACGATATGAGGTATTTAAGTAGCACTTGTGTTAGTGTTTGCTCCTTGCTGGTTCCACAGTCCGGTATCCTCCCACGCTTCCTTGGATGACCCAGTGTCCTTTAGGATCCTTGAGGATAAGGGTCCCTCACAGGGTTGGAACTTATCCCAATAAATGTGGGGTTAAAGGGAGTGACTGATACTGATGTACCGTTATACAGTGAAAGAATGTATATACTAACACAGGTATTTAGTTAAACCAAGTATTTAATATATTATATGTGTACATAAAACAAACAAACATCCCACTTTAAAGCATAAGTGGGCAATATGAAGGCAATATAAAAGACTTGAATAAAAGAGCCGTAGTCAGTACTAGTTCCAGGATCGTTATTGTGTAAATCCTGATACCTGCTGGCTAATTTTCTCTTGAAAACTCAGTAAAATAGCTATGGAGCAACCAAGGACAATCTCTAAACTGCTGCACCGTTTTTTAAAATGTGTAGCAGCTGAATCCCTATTCAGCTCCGTGTGAACACGCTGAGTGTTGTGTTTGGCGGGGGCGGAGCCTTACGCATTTTGTAACCAATCAGTTACTTCATCAGAGGTCTGTGAGGGACCCTTATCCTCAAGGATCCTTAAGGACTCTGGGTCATCCAAGGAAGCGTGGGAGGATACCGAACTGTGGAACCAGCAAGGAGCAAACACTTACTAACACAAGTGCTACTTAAATACCTCATATCGTTAGGTTAAACCGAGTGAGTGAGGATATTTCACCTTTTTTTGTGTGTACACATATATAGAACGTATTACACTAGGTGTGCCTCTGTGCGCCTGTCTATCTCTATACCTTTTCAGACACTCAGGAGGGACCTCTCTTTACAGGGGATTGCTCTTTACCAGATGGGCTGCCAGAACTTGTGGCACACAGGAACCAGTACTGCGGACTACATGAACTATTATAGCTCCATAGACTATCCATTTTAAACTGTATGTGACTATTTAGGACCTAATCAGTTTTTGTCTTATAAACATATTCTTGCTAATGGATGGGAATATATATATGAAATAAGACTGATAGATCACTCACACCTTCTTAGCGCTGAATAATCTTATTTTCTGTAATATATATATACTGTAAATATACAAGCAAGTAGAATGTCCCAAAAAGCAGACCACAAAGTGGACTGAATCCTAGGGCAAGCAGCACTGCAAAATATGCGCTAGTAAATGTAGAAAAAGCAGCAGCTGTTAAAAAGGCAAACAGGTGTGTAGTATAATAAAAGTGAAACCTTCCATTATCACCTATAAGTAAAAGACAATGTAACAAAGAGGGAAATAGCCCTAAAAATGTTATACTAAGTCAGAAAGAACAATTAAGTCTTCCAAATATTAAATGTAGTAGTTCATAATAAATCCAAAATGATGAGAAAAAGTGAAGGTATTCTCCTTGCCAGAAATTACCTCAATCTAATGAGGTAAATTGCTGCATCTGTGAGGGAGAGACCTCCACCGTGCTTGTTCCTTTTAGACTGTTTGAAGTAGTTTTCATCCACCTCCTTAATTAGTAATAGTAATTAGTAATGGTTCTCATTCTGTCCTCTCGTTCAGCCAAAGGTACTCAGAATAATAGAAGGAGAAAGCCAATAGTGTAATACTGTAACTTTAATATGACAGATATATACAAGTAAAAGAAATACACTCACATTGTAGACCCTTAAACAATAGGAGGTATGTATAGTGCATAAAACTGTCACTGGAGCCGATATGACAGGTAACAACAGAAGTGCTGAAAAGATCCCAGTCGACTACAAGCAATAAAATAGTTCAAATACAAGGAGCACCAACAGGTGCTTAACTAAAAGAGGTATATGTATGCCCTCGCGGGTTTCAAAGGTTCAGTCCTTTTTCCTTCTTCCTCAGAGGGATAGGGTAAATAAACTTTCTAAGAGTCCGTTCAAATAGGGGGAGTGCCGGCACGTCCCCTTTCCCATTGGACGGATTGTGAATCACATGTGCCATATACGTAAAATTTGTAGAATCAGTGCAGATCTGAATGACCTTGATGAGTTTTATGTATATGGAACATGGGATTCACAATCCGTCCAATGGGAAAGGGACCCCTATTTGAACGGACTCTTAGAAAGTTTATTTACTCTATCCCTCTGAGGAAGAAGGAATAAAGACTGAACCTTTGAAATGCGTCAGGGCATACATATACCTCTTTGAGTTAAGAACCTGTTGGTGCTCCTTGTATTTGAACTATTTTATTGCTTGTAGTCGACTGGGATCTTTTCAGCACTTCTGTTGCTACCTGTCATATCGGCTCCAGTGACTGTTTTATGCACTATTCATACCTCATATTGTTTAAATGTCTACAATGTGAGTGTATTTCTTTTACTTGTATATATCTGTCATATTAAAGTTACAGTATTACACTATTGGCTTTCTCCTTCTATTATTCTGAGTACCTTTGGCTGAACGAGAGGACAGAAGGAGAACCATTACTAACTATACACTTCAGGAGGTGGATGAAAACTACCTTAAACAGTCTAAAAGGAACAAACACGGTGGAGGTCTCTCCCTCACAGATGCGACAACTTAATTTCTGGTAAGGAGAATACCTTCACTTTTTTCATCATTTCGGATTTATTATGAACTACTACATTTAATATTTGGAAGACTTAATTGTTCTTTCTGACTTAGTATAGAATTTTTAGCGCTGTTTACCTCTTTGTTACAATATATACATATTTTTATATATCCTGGTAATTCACATCGCCACACCCAACTGATACATTACATTTCTGCCATCTAGTGGTAACCTGGGATAACTGCAGTCTTTGCTCATTTTCCAATTACAATTTCTTACTAGAACAAACAAAGTATGTTTTAATATTTGACATTTCACAACACAGTATTTTTATACAAATAATAGTATATAATAAATAATACTCTTATCATATTTTATTATTTTATATTTTATTTTCATTTATTCTGATTTACTTATTATAGACTTAAAATGAATTCCCCCTACCAACATTATTCCCACCCATCAGAAAACAATTTGCACATGCATTTTCCTATTACTTTTCCCAATTTTCTTTTTTAACACTTTCTTACTCTTGTAAAAGCATTTTGTTGACATTTTTGACCCAAGTTTTGATTCCTTCCATTTTGCCATGTAAAAATGTTGTTTTCAGTTTGGATGTTTTGGTTTATTTTTGAGTGGGATTCCAATTCATTATACATGGTCATACTATTAATAATATTCAATAAATTAAATTCTTGTTAGTTTAGTAAAGTTGTAAATGTATGATACACTATAGTGTTGAATTATGCTGTTTATATAATTAAATAAGATGAATGAAATAAGTATCATGAAAACCTAGATAAATTAATTTTGCTAATTGAAAATAAATTATATTACATGTGAAAAGTTATTTATTATTTTCTTACTATTCCTTTGTTCTTTTCTTACTGAAAAATAATTTTTCTACACCTGTGTTGGGTTATTATTATATATATATGTCGTGAGTGAGCTCGTCTCAGGTGCAGTAATAAAGAGGTCCAGACCAGATATTTATCAAACAAGGGCTCACCTCAGGAGAGGTAATCTTTATTACACTGTTGCAACAGTGTCCCAAAACAAAAAACAGCAACGCAAGACTAACACATTTTCATATACATGCATTTTTATACTATTACAGTAACTTACAAAGCAGAGAGCTAATTGGCTGATAATGATTGGCCAATAAATCTCACGTGATTAGTGGTTACTAGGAAAGGAAGAAAAAAAAATTTGGGAGATATGTTTTCTTGGAATGTGACCAGAGGCTAGCTGGCTAATTGGATTGAGAAGTTGATACTGTACAGAGAAGCCTTGGATTTTACCTTGAGTTTCAGATATTTAAAAAAACAATGTATGGGAGAAGCCATAACTTTAAGATGTACTGATATATACTTTTTAGGCTAAAAGTAAGTTGTTAAAGATACATCACTTATTAAGTCAGAAGTGAATTGCTGGAAAATACAGCAGTAATATATCTGCAGTTTCAGAGAAGAGTTCAGTAAAAGAAAAGGAAAAGTTTGGTTAAACATATAAAATAATGAAAATAGAATAAGCAGCTCATAACATTCCCCCCTTTGATCGCAAACGTCAAAGTGCTGCGATCACAAAAACTCAATGTGACTCATGGTGGTTTGACAATTACAATCACAATGCTATTAGTACATGGGTGCTCGTGTCCAAGATGGTTCACAGGACTACAAGAGGGTAAGCAAAAACAAGGTAGGAGTGAAGTTATTAGGTAGTAGGCAATTCCGCTATTACCGGACGCTAGTCGCCATCGGGTGGAGTAGACAACTACCTAAACATTCCTATGCTGTAAATGTGTGTGTGGCATGACATATGTGTGTGGCATGACATAATGCAGAAACATCCCCTCCCAGATTTATTAACAACAATTAACAATCCCCATCATTCTTGCAGAGTTGATGGCGAATAATGGGTTGTCAGGTAGTATCATGACATGTTTGGGAGGTGAAGGAATTCTGCACCTGTGAAGGAAATATAGAGAGTGTAAGTATAAGGTAATGCAATATGAAAGCAAAATCAAACAATACAGAAAGACAATGAAGAAATAGAAACCACCAGGGAGGGAAAAAGGAGTGGGTTATGGGTATACAGGCTACGACCGGGGTGGCCATCAAGGTAGATGATGGTCCATGGTCTCTCCGTGGCCAGTTTCCCAATGTAGGAAAGTTCTAGACGATCCTAGGGACGTAGTGCATCCTGCATAGGGATAAGACAGGGAATTTTAGGGCACAGCTGGTGGGTAGGCAATAACATTGTTAGATCGAGAGGTCAAAAGAGACATAGAGTAGGAGAGAAGTAGGTGAACTCAGAAGAAATCAGGGTCAAGAGAGATCTCAACATGGTGGGGAGATTCAAAACGGATAGAGGGAAACAAGTATTTGGGAGAAGAATGGGACACAGAGAAAACACTCTTGCATGTAGAAATTAAACCAGGTACACATTGTATACAGCAACACATCAGTATAAGGCATACTATAATAACAATGCCATACAGAAAAAGGGAGTGTAACCATCCCAAATTAGGTAGCCAATCAAAGAGATGGTTAAAAATACCTCCAAGGCCAAATTTGTCATCAATCACATCTTGGACATCCTGTGATAGGGACCTAATAACTGTGAGATGGTGACTCAAATTAAGTGATTGATCAGTAACATAAGGTACAACATTCTTTTCTCACAAGACTACACCCCCCTCCCCTCCTTGGGAAGCCAGGAGGTAATCAAGGGCCATCCTATTCTACAATGCTAGTTGTCTAAGCTGCTTCAACTCTTGGGCCACACTCTGAACAACTCCTGCACTCTCATTCATGAAGGTCTGTAGTATCACAGATAACATGATAATGTCCTGATGATTCAGGTAGACACCAACGGCCGAGAGGATAGCTCGACCAGTTGAATCTCCAGCATACTGTTGGACAAGGGGGGGGCAGCAAGCTTCCAGATTCACGTTTATTGCGAATTGGGCCCAAGGGCAGCGTGGGGACAACACGGATGGCTGGGGTTACCACACCCAGGAAGCAGATGGCTGTAGAGTTACCAAGGAGGACTGACACCGCTGTCTGTCCACATATCAATACAACCCAGGGGGTGGTCTGCTGAGGAAAGATTGTACAAGGGATGGGGAAACAAAAGTACAATTGGGGCCCTGGAGGAAACAAAAAAAGTGCAGTGAGATTATGATTCACAGTCAGGATCATTCCAGAGAAATTTACCAGCTGGAAATGAGTGCCATTACTGGAGATTACATACTCACATAGGGAGGCACCCAACCGCACCATACCTTGGCCAATTTCCCTGCAGATAGTACCATATGAGGTGCCTCCCAAAGAGATAAAATTACCTGATAGGTTGAACAATGGTGTACCTGGAGGAATTAAAGTAGACAAATCAAAGGTAAACAAATCAACATTAATACCCATAAGAGGAATGCCCCCCTTATGATGAGTGGGAATGTGAGCACAAATATAACAATTGCCCTCTGTGCGATTGACTATAGTTTTGAGTAGGACAACGTGTGAGTTTAGTCCCTATTCAACTAAAGAATAGTTCGCTGTGGACAATTGGGCATTAGGTAAATTATCATTATGGGGAAAGAATCATGGGGGTAAATAGGGGTTGTGGCAGAGGTAGTTACAGGGGAACGTCAAACAAGAAGGGGTGACTTTTGTTTCTCAGCTACCCACTTCATAATTTTCAAACCACATTCAGTAGTGGGGCTATGCAAATAGACTGGATAACAAACCCCTTAGGACCTTTAATACGAACTTTGAGTATAATTACTTGTTGAGGGCAGCTAGTAGTAGGAGGAAAAACTGCCACAGATACAAGGTTACCAGAACAAGAGTATTTAGTAATGGGGTTAGGACAAACACACTGACCAGAAGACACATATTGGGAAATAGAGTAAGAGAGCATGGTCAAAAGTGTGACACAAAACAAAGGAGACATATTGAGGGATGTTACTCAAGATATCAACAGAGGAGTGAGACAATGAAAATAAGAGAAAGACAGATCTTTCAGTTTCACTCATTCAGCTAGTGAGATTTCACTATTTCTGGTTAGTCTGAGTTTCAAACCCAGAAGGGTCTGAATTAACCAATCATTGTCAGGGGTCTTGGTTACCCCTTCTTCAGAGGCCTTGGTTGCCCCAGCTTCTTCTTTCTTTGGCTTGTTGCAGGCTGCTTCTTTTTCTGGGCTGTATCTTTTACACATAGAGTAGTGGATCCAAGAGTCGACCTTGGCAACTTTAATAGTTGTCGGAGTAGTCAGCAAAAACCAGTAAGGACCTTTCCAGAGAGGCCGCAGTGGCTTTTTTTGATAGGTCTGGACTAAAATGAAGTCACCTGACTGGAAGGGATGTGCAGTCATGTCCAATGGCAAAGACTGAGAGAGAGAGAGAGAGAGAGAGAGAGAGAGACATGTCTGTGGAGAGAATGTCTGCAGTTGCAAAAGATAAGCAGTTAGTTATACATCACCTACTGCAAGGTCAGGCAGGTGTAAGGTGTTGGCACTATACAAAGGAGGTGGCCTACCAAACAATAGTTCATATGGTGAGAGCTTGAGGGTCCCCCTATGGTTTGTGTGAGTCCCAAACAGTGCTAGGGGCAAAGCATCTACCCATTTAAGGCTTACTTGAGAACAAATTTTTGCAATAGTCTGTTTTAGGGTCTGGTTCTTTCTTTCCACTTGGCCTGAGCTTTTCTGGATGCCAAGGGGTATGGAGATGCCAAGGAAAACCTAAGGCTAATGTCAGTTGCTGAATAATTTTACTTGTGAAATGTGTTCCTCTGTTAGATTCAATTACTCTGGGAGGCCAAACCTGGGTATGAGTTCTTTTAGCATTCACTTGGCAACTTCTTGGACTTTCACAGTTCTTGTAGGAAAGGTCTCGACCCATCCAGTAAGTTGGTCCACTATCACAAGTAAATGTTTGAAACCCCTACAGGGAGGTATGTCAGAAAAGTCAATTAGTAAATGTTCAAAAGGTTGAAAATGGTGGGCCTTTAGGTTCCCCCCCCCCCCCTTGGATTGAATTGAGCATGTCTCACAATTCAATACAACTAATTTTGCAGCTTGATGGGAGGGGGAGGGGGCAAACCACTGTCTGTTAAGGGTTTCAGCAAGTTGTGTGGTACCTCAGTGTGTTTCGTTATGCAGAAAGGATAGCATAACAGAGAGGTGTGGTTGAGGTAGAGCAGGGCATCCATCTGGAGTGGACCAGATACCAAAAGAGTCACAGGTAAGACCAAGAATAGTCCAGAGGTGAACAGTTTGTTCAGGAAGAGAAGTGTAAAGAGAGACAATGTAGTGTAAATGGCAGAGAAGCTGCATGCTAAGCAATTTGATCAGCATAACTATTACAAAGTGAAATGGGTTCCTGTGAGTGGGTGTGTGCTTTGCAATGCATGACAGAGATGGAAGTGGGTAAATGGTTTGAGTCAAGGAATGCAGAAACTTGTGGTGCATTGACAATTTGGGTACCAGCAGAAGTTAGAAAACCCCTTAATTTCCATAATTGACCAGTTGCATGTACAATTCCAAAGGCATATTTACTATAAGTGTAAATGTTTACTGACCTCCCTGTCCTTTGAGAGCTGACAAGCAAGTGTGAGTGCATGTAGCTCAGCCGCTTGGGCACTGTAGTGAGATGGTAGGGGCTCGGCCTCTATAACAGAATCTGTCATGACTACACCAGAAGCATTCACCATCCTCAAACTTCCATCACAGAACAGTGTCCAATCCAGGCTAGGTAGATGCACATCAGAGAGGTCATCCCTTGGTTTGGAGGAAAAGAGAGATACAGATAAACAGTCATAGTGTGGGGTACTATCATCAGGCAGAGGTAACAAAGTTGCTGGGTTGAGAGAGGTACAGTGGATGATAGTGATATTAGAAGGTACAAGAAGCAATGTCTCATACCTAGTGAGACGTTGGTTTAAAAAAAAATGTTGTGTATTTGTCTGATTGAGTAAGAGATGTACTGCGTGTGGCACATAAATGTGTAAAGGATGTTCCTGTACAAGCTTCTTTCCTCTATTTTGGCATTTGAAATAGCTGATTTAGTCTGTGGTATACCCACCTATAGTAAAAGTTTTATACTGGAGTCTCATCTATCAATCAGCCTAAGTAAACAAGCCAGTAATAAGAAACCACACTCACAGGGGTGCAGGATAGTTAAAGGGACAGTTTACCCAAATTAAGAATAATTTTTAATTGAAACTGCTTGACATAGTTAAATATACTAGTGCTGAGCATACAATAAACCTTATTTTCTTTCTCTGTGAATATTTTTTTTTTTTTAAATCTCAGATTTTATATCAGTTTGCCTATACCCCTTTAAATATTTTTTTTTCCTGCCTTCTGTGCATAGCACTTGCTCCACCCCCTGGCTCCGTGTTGAGCAGTGAGCAGTTTTTCTTAGAGCTTGAATACATTCAGGTCAGTGATATCTCTCAGTTTGCAACTTATTTGAAGAGAAAAAGAAAACGTTTGCAACATGCAATTCCACTCCTGTATTAGAACAGACTTTTACACAGACCTGTATGTATTCAACTCAGAAGTCAAATCCACATCGGCATGAAGCCTCAATCAGCTGGAAAGCAAATGTAACTCTTTTTTTTTCCCCACTGCTAGTCTCACAGATTTTATATTTTATATATATATATATATATATATATATATATATATATATATATATATTCATATATATATATATATATATATATATATATATATATATATATATATATATATACAGGTATACCTCACTTTACAGCGCTTCGCTAATACAGCGCTTTGTGGAGCTGAAGTTCAACCTCCAAGGATTTTAAAACAGTGCTGTAATCTTCTTGAGATTGCAAGAAAAGTGACTGGCACCATTTTATTATGCTTAGTTCACTCTGTTACAGCATTACAGTGCAATCTGTGTCTCAGTGCTATACTCTGGCAAATTGTACTACAGTGATTGTCACTATTTTACAGGTACAGTATTTATTGAATACTGTGCTTTGTGAGTGTTAAACTAAACTTAGCACTATTGTACACCTAATATAAGTTAGTTAAAACACGTTTTTAAGTTTTTAAACACACTGGCAAGTGAAAAGAAAGCTAAAACTGCCTTGTTTCACTTTAAGGCGGTTTTCACTTTACAGCGGGGCTCCGGTCCCTAACCCGCTGTATGAGCGTGGTATACCTGTACAAGGAAAGGTCTGCACAAGGTGATTATGTAAGCAAACTATTGTAAAACAAACTAAAGTAAAAATATAGAAAATCATCCAGGTCTTATGCAATTATTATGCTCCCAGAGACAGGACCAGTAAACACAGCAGATTTGCATAATCAACAAATGCAAGATAACAAGACAATACAATAGCATTTAGTCTGAATTTCAAATGAGTAGTAGATTCTTTTCTAACACATTTCCACTCCCCCTGTACTATGTGATAGCAATCAGCCAATCACAAATGCATATACGGATAGTCTGAGTTCTTGCACATGCTCAGTAGGAGCTGGTGACTAAAAAAAAAATGTAAATATAAAAGAATGTGCACATTATTTTTAATGGAAGTGAATTGGAAAGTTGTTTAAAATGACATGCTGTATCTAAATCATGAAAATTTTATAAAACCTGAGTGTAAAGTGTGGGGAGTGATATTTAAATTTATTTTGTTAGCTGCCGATTGTGTGTGCACATTGGAGGTTTACTGTCTTTACCATATCATTTACTAAAGCACTTTGATTGGCCATGGGGCGGGGTAATAGAGCATTGTAGCACTGCCCTTTTATCAGGGCATTCCAGGGACATTTAGCTGAACTGCAAAGAAGAAGATAAAAAATGTAAAAAAAAAATAATATATTTTACAAACTACTACATTTTATGTATTATCTCCTTTACTTGTTAATCCAGTGTTATTGCTGCTCATGAATTCCCATGAGTGAACTGATCCTTTAAGTAATAAAATGACAATTTTCCATTGTTCTGTCTAAGCACTGAGCTCCGATTTTACAGACAAATATAACACAATGAGATATTCTTATTATCTAAAATTCAACCCATTGCAATCAACTGTGTTTTGAAAGCATAAAACCAGCTACTTCATATATATACAAATAAACTTGCAAATGCAATTTCTCCTATATTTTATACTATGCAGCTTGTATAACAAGTAATTGAAAATACATTAAAGGGACAGTATACACTCAGTTTCATATAACTGCATGTAATAGACACTACTATAAAGAATAAGATGCAGATACTGATAAAAAAAACTGTTTAAAAACTTACTTAGAAGCTGTCAGTTTGGCTCTGTTGAAAAGGTAGCTGGAAAGCCCACTGCAAGTGGCAAATAAGACACTCCCCCCCCTCCCCCTTCTTTTGCATATGAAAAGACCCTTTACACAAACAGGAGCAAGCTGGAGAAGGTAGCTGACAGTATTCACATAAAACTTTGGGGCTTGGTTAGGAGTCTGAAAATCAGAGCAATGTTATTTAAAAATAAGCAAAACTATACATTTATTTAAAAAAAAAAACTTTATGGGCTATATAAATAGATCATCTACAAAACATTTATGCAAAGAAAAAATGAGTGTATAATGTCCCTTTAATATAAAAACAATTTTACAGTGTACTGTCCCCATAAGGGCTGACCATTTATCATATATATTACATATTCAACCTTATTGTCTTATTTACCATCAAAACTCCACCTCCCCACTGCATCACAACCTGCATATACTTAAATATTTATTGCAAAAGAAACAGACCCAAATACATACATCTAATGACACACAGTCCATAATACAGCAAAGAAGCAGAACTCCAATGGCAAACAAGACATGTTTTTTTTTTAATCTTTTCTTGCAAATACAACATACTAGCGTCAAATTTCTTAGCTAAGAATTCCTGACACACACACACAGCTCCAGCCTGCATCAAACATCAAGGCCAGCTTTCTTTTGCAGCGATTGTACACAAAATTGTACACATACCTCAAATATTTCACTCCCAGCATTTATTCTAAAGCAATGTTAACATACATGAAACTTTTAGTAATACAGAAAACACATTTTCATTTGGGTTTTGACGTCCGCAACCCTACTATTCTCAAAAAGATAATAGTAGTCCATCTGGTCAGGGCATATATCAACCAGAAGATTGCGGAGGGCAATTAATTTAGGGAGCTCAAAGGACCCAAATCTCGGCCACCTTAATTCAGGATCAAGGCTGAGAGTATAGGAAACTCAGAGCTCTGTGCACAAAGTATAAATTCTATTTTTTTTTATAACCAAGCAGTACTGAGTTTTCCCTAATTTGCATATACTTTAACAAGGGGAGAGTCTTTGTCTACTTTAGACAACCGGGATCCCATTATTATATCCCTGTTCCTTAAAGTGAATGTAAATTTTGATGACAAAGTGCCCAGTCTACAAAAATTAGACCAAAAACAGGGGCACTTTAACTCCTCAAAATCCGCACCTCACTTTAATCCCTAATCAAGTCCCTGCAGTTACCGGACGGACACTTCCTCAACGTCCCTGCCTAGCGGGAGAGATTAGCACTATAGTCAATCAAGTCCCTGCAGTTACCGGACGAACACTACCTCAATGTCCCTGCTTAACGGGAGAGATTAGCACTATAGTCTCAAGTCACAATATGTCTTGGATCACTATTTCTGCCTCTGTAAAATCCCTACCACCTGAAACTTTATTTTATAGTGGGCTGGCACCCTAATGGCGTTTAACTGCCAGACAGATGTCCCACTGAATTTAATAGTGATCCAGTATATAAAACAAAAACAGGGTAAAAGACCCACAACATATATTACACGTATATGAACACAAAAGAGAAGAAGACACTCACAGACTGGTCCAAGGGGTAGATTGTGTCCGTGGTTTGTGGTCTGTTCCTCAGGACGTACTCCCTTATCACCCCCCGGGACTCCCTGGCCAACAAGACAAAACCTCCCACAGGTAAGCTATAGACCTGAATAAGATGGGTGCGCACAGATGTTGGTTCCCAGCCAGGGAGGCACGGAAGGTCGACCTGAAGCACGTCCCACCAGAGTCGCCAAGTTACTGTTGTGAGTGAGCTCGTCTCAGGTGCAGTAATAAAGAGGTCCAGACCAGATATTTATCAAACAAGGGCTCACCTCAGGAGAGGTAATCTTTATTACACTGTTGCAACAGTGTCCCAGAACAAAAAACAGCAACGCAAGACTAACACATTTTCATATACATGCATTTTTATACTATTACAGTAACTTACAAAGCAGAGCGCTAATTGGCTGATAATGATTGGCCAATAAATCTCACGTGATTAGTGGTTACTAGGAAAGGAAGAAAAATTTGGGAGATATGTTTTCTTGGAATGTGACCAGAGGCTAGCTGGCTAATTGGATTGAGAAGTTGATACTGTACAGAGAAGCCTTGGATTTTACCTTGAGTTTCAGATATTTAAAAAAACAATGTATGGGAGAAGCCATAACTTTAAGATGTACTGATATATACTTTTTAGGCTAAAAGTAAGTTGTTAAAGATACATCACTTATTAAGTCAGAAGTGAATTGCTGGAAAATACAGCAGTAATCTTATATCTGCAGTTTCAGAGAAGAGTTCAGTAAAAGAAAAGGAAAAGTTTGGTTAAACATATAAAATAATGAAAATAGAATAAGCAGCTCATAACATATATATATATATATATATATATATATATATATATTGCATCAATGCAATGTTTTGTGGACACAAGACATACTTGACAACAAGAGAAATCTCAATGTATCCTTCCTGGTAAAATATTTTATAAATAAATATATATTTATATATATCCATTTGAAATGGTACTATTATATATTATTTTTCTAATTTTATTATTTAATATTTGTGAACAACATAATACTAAACTTGATAACAATTTAGGAAATTAAAATATTTCATGAATTAATTAATTTCCCACTAAATATAACACTAGATTACATTAGATTGTGTGCTAAGATGAAGGAGCACTAAACTGATGTGTGCAAGTAGTGGAGTTTTTCATGTAGTTCTGTGTTATACTATTAATAATAATGGTATACTTCAGGTCTCAAAAAGTGCTACATTTTACAGCAATATTTTAGATTGTGCCTAAAGGAACAGTCTACTAATCCATTTATTAACCATTCCCCAGTTTTGCATAACCAAAATGGTTATATTAATATATGTTTTACCCCTGTGATTACCTTGTATCTAAGCCTCTGCAGACTGCCCCTTATTTCAGTTCTTATCCAATCAGTGACCTCTCATAAGTAACTTCACAGGCGTGAGCACAATGTTATCTATAAGTCACACATGAACTAACACCCTCTAGCTGTGCCTGTCAAATGCATTGAGATAAGAGGAGGCATTCAAGTGCTTAGAAATTAGCATATGAGCTTACCTAGGTTTAGCTTTCAACTAAGAATACCAAGAGAACAAGGCATGTTTGATGATAAAAAGTGATTTAGAAAGTTGTTTAAAATTGCATTCTCTATCTTAATCATGAAAGGTTAATTTTGACTAGACTTTCCCTTTAAGTACAACACTTAACTCAGTGCTTTCCAAACTGTGTGTTGTGACACATTAGTGTGTCGGCAGCAGTTTGTAGGTGTGTCCCTGCTTCAGCACTATTTTTTTTCAATTTAAAATTCTTATTAAATTTTTTTTGGTTTCCAACTTTCTGTCTGCCTGCTACGCATATCACGTGGTTGACACGTGATTGATACCTAGTGGGTCATATATCATCTTACCCTATTGGCGCAGCTTAGTGGGAACTGAAACTATTCCCATTGGTGGCATATTGGCTGCTGACTGCACGTGTAGTCTCCTCAATCAACTCGTGACTGCACGTGTAGTCAGTGAGTGGGACAGCAGTGTGTTTGCAGCGCGGGCAGTAGTCAGTCGGACTCGCAGAGTTCTGAGGGCAGCAGCTTAAACGCTGTGCTGAAGTCAGAAGTCAAAGTGGGGTTTTTTGCAGCTAGCTCCCAGTAGTGCATTGCTGCTCCTGCTCTTGATATATGGATAGGAAGTGGAAGCTTAAAAATGCTTAATGATGAAATGTGAGTGTCTTCTCATACATCTTATTAAAATAGTAAGAAGCTATTGGTGTTAAACTTTTTTTTTTAATTCTTGCACATACTCACTGTTACTTGTAAATACATTTTTGTTATTATATAATTTATGTTTGTGGCCGTATCTCTTAAAACAAGTTAGTTTAACCTCCTGTTTGCTAGTACAACTGATTTACTGTGTCGTGAAATGATGTAGGTCTAAAAAGTGTGTCACCAACATGAAAAGTTTGGAAAGCTCTGACTTAACTTGTAATACGAGTGCAATGGACATGCTAATAGGTCTTCCTGTGCTCTCCATTAAAAGTTTAAGGCATGCTAAAAAGTTTTGTTAAAAAATGTAATCATTCACTTGTTTACTGTACAGAACTGGATTCTGCTATTAAATCCTGCTCTATACAGTGAGAAATTACAGTTATGTGTGAATAATGTGGCTCAATTGTTTTAATGTTAGAGATATTGCCATTTAAAAAAAGTCAGATTTACAGTGTGAGAACAGTTAAAAGGCCAATATTGCAAACGACTGAAGTTTCAGCATTTTTTTTTAGATATTAATATTGTGTCCCATGAATCTTTATTCTAGAGAAAAACTGTGCCTGGCATGGAAAGCTTATGCGCTTAGTATGAGCCTTACTGTGCAAACTGAAACCTCAGTGCCTGTTGTCACCAAGTCTTGCTGCAGGTTTTTTGCAGTCATTCGAAATCTGGTTGCAGCCTTTGATAGCTTCCTTTTTTCTGCCCCGTTCAGGTAGTGTAACCACTGTTCCTTTAACCCCTTAATGACCGACGACGTACGCCATACGTCCTCAGAAAAAATACAACGCCTGATGACGTATGGTGTACATCGTTGGTCTGGAAAGCAGCTGGAAACGATCCTGATCGCTTCCAGCTGCTTTCCGGTTATTGCAGTGGTGCCTCGATATCGAGGCATCCTGCAATAACAATTTTTACCCCTCCGGTGCAGAGAGAGCCACTCTGTGGCCCCCTCTGCACCGGACATCGATGGCCGCATTCGTTGGTGGGTGGGAGCTGAAGTGGGAGGAGGGTGGGCGGCCATCGATGGGTTCTGAGCCTGAGAGGGGGCGGGATCAGGGGCGGGATAGTAGGGGGTGTGCACGGACGCACACGCGTGCACGTGGGGCGGCGGGCAGGTGCGTGCACGGGGAGGGAGCAGGTGGAAACCGCTACACTACAAAAAACAAAAGTAGTATAAGTGGGAGAAAGGGGGGAGGGAATACCCCAAAAAGTAATCTAAGGTATCTGAGAGGGGGTTGGGGTTGGTCTTGGGGGGGAAGCTACACTACAGGAAAAAAAAAAAAAAAAAAAACATAAATTATATTGTAAACAGGGTACAGGCAGACAGCTGCCAGTACCCAATATGGCTGCCAAGAAGGTAGAGGGGGAAGTTAGAGAGCTGTTTGGGGGGGGGGTCAGGGATGTTGGGGGCTAAGGGGGGATCCTACACAGCAGCATATGTAAATATGCAAAGAAAAAAAAAAGACTTTCTGCCAGTACTTAAGATGGCGGGGACAATTGTGGGGTGGGGGAGGTAAGAGAGCTGTTTGGGAGGGATCAGGGGGTGTGATGTGTCAGGTGGGAGGCTGATCTTTACACTAAAGCTAAAATTAACCCTACAAGCTACCTAATTAACCCCTTCACTGCTAGCCATAATACACGTGTGATGCGCAGCAGCATTTGGCGGCCTTCTAAATACCAAAAAGCAACGCCAAAGCCATATATGTCTGCTATTTCTGAACAAAGGGGATCCCAGAGAAACCTAAAATTTGGAAAAATGTAACGTTTTTTTTAATTTGATCGCATTTGGCGGTGAAATGGTGGTATGAAATATACCAAAATGGGCCTAGATCAATACTTTGGGTTGTCTACTACACTACACTAAAGCTAAAATTACCCCAAAAAGCTCCCTAAATGCTTCCTAATTAACCCCTTCACTGCTGGGCATAATACACGTGTGGTGCGCAGTGGCATTTAGCGGCCTTCTAATTACCAAAAAGCAACACCAAAGCCATATATGTCTGCTATTTCTGAACAAAGGGGATCCCAGAGAAAAAAATTACAACCATTTATGCCATAATTGCAGAAGCTGTTTGTAAATAATTTCGGTGAGAAGCCTAAAGTTTGTGAAAAAATTGTGAAAAAGTGAACGATTTTATTTATTTGATCGCATTTGATGGTGAAATGGTGGCATGAATACCAAAATTGGCCTAGATCAATACTTTGGGATGTCTTCTAAAAAAAAATATATACATGTCAAGGGATATTCATGGATTCTTGAAAGATATCAGTGTTCCAATGTAACTAGCGCTAATTTTGAAAAAAAGTGGTTTGGAAATAGAAGTGCTACTTGTATTTATTGCTCTATAACTTGCAAAAAAAGCAAAGAACATGTAAACATTGGGTATTTCTAAACTCTGGACAAAATTTAGAAACTATTTAGCATTAGTGTTTTTTGGTGGTTGTAGATGTGTAAGAGATTTTGGGGGTCAAAATTAAAAAAAAGTGTGTTTTTTTCAATTTTTCCTCATATTTTATATATTTTGTTTATAGTAAATGATAAGATATGATGAAAATAATGGTATCTTTATAAAGTTCATTTAATGGCGAGAAAAACGGTATATAATATGTGTGGGTACAGTAAATGAGTAAATTACAGCTAAACACAAACACCGCAAAAATGTAAAAATAGCCCTGGTCCCAAACGGACAGAAAATGGAAAAGTGCTGTGGTCATTAAGGGGTTAACTTTGAACTTGCGAACTATGCTTCCAACGGTGTCTCTGGAAACATTCAGTGCCTTTGCTATCTTTTTGCGTCCTGTTCCTTGTTTGTGAAGGGTGATGATCTCTTCTCTAAACTTTTTGGACCATTCTTTTGACTTAGCTATATTTCTAACATGCAGTCAAACGTGACACTCAACAAACCCCTAGCCATTTCAGGCATTTCATGTGTTCTAGCTCAAGCACACCTGGTGCAACGTATGAAGCCCTTGATTAGTTGTATCAGGTGTGCTTGAGACAGCACCTGTTTTGCATATTTGTGCTGTTGTGAAGGATTTTATTCAGGGGGTTTAATAATTTTGAGATTGTAGACTTCATTAAATGTTGCATTTTCAGTTGAATTTGGGGAAACCACTTGAAGCATTAGTTGTGTTGAGTTATTTCAATTGCTTTTGCTTGATATGTTTATTGCAAACCACTAAAAGTCTGTATTGTCAGCCGTATTTAGTCAGCCCAGGATTTAACCCAAATGCTAGTGTGAAAATTAAAACACACGCTGGCACACTGAGAAATATCCAGGACGTGACCCACTCAAGAAACAAAATAAGCAGGATATAAGATCTTCCCAAAAGAAATAGTAACTCAGTATATCTTCTTGAGGACTGAATTGATATACAGGTGATATCGTTCCTTTTTAGGAGGATTGTAACAAACAAAGATAATGTCCCTTTAAGCAGGTTCAGCAAACAAATGATAATGTTCCTTTTTTAGCAGGTTTGCAACAAACAAAGATAATGGGGGGTAGTTATCAACGTGTCAACTTTCCTGCCTTCGCCGGCCCAATACGCCCGCCTAAGCTCGCCTCACATCGCCGCCGCGGACCTGAAAATTTTCGCCTAAGTTATCAAATAAAGCTGTCCAAAAGCCGCGGGGCGATGAGCAGCGGACTGTGAGAGTTATCACTCATCCGATCTCGCTGCTCTTCGGCTTTTTCCCAGCTTTATTGCTAGCCTGTCACTAAGCACTCACACTAACTACACTGTTCTACCCCCTATACCGGCGCCCCCGGAGCCCCCCACAACTAAATTAAGTTACTAACCCCTAAACCGCCACTCCTAGACCCTGCCGCAACTCTGATAAATGTATTAACCCCTAAACCGCCGCTCCTAGACCCTGCCGCAACTCTGATAAATGTATTAACCCCTAAACCGCCGCTCCCGGACACCGCTGCCACCTACATTATACCTATTAACCCCTATCCTGCCCTCCCTACACCGTCGCCCTCTATAATAAAGTTATTAACCCCTATCCTGCCCCCCACTACACCGCCACCACTGTAATAAATTTATTAACCCCTAAACCTAAGTCTAACACTAACCCTAACACCCCCCTAACTTAAATATTAATTAAATAAATCTAAATAATATTTTTATTATGAACTAAATTAATCCTATTTAAAACTAAATACTTACCTTTAAAATAAACCCTAATATAGCTACAATATAAATAATAATTATATTGTAGCTATCTTAGGATTTATTTTTATTTTACAGGCATCTTTCAATTTATTTTAACTAGGTACAATAGCTATTAAATAGTTATTAACTATTTAATAGCTTACCTAGCTAAAATAAAGAGAAATTTACCTGTAAAATAAAAACTAACCTAAGTTACAATTACACCTAACACTACACTATACTTTAATAAATTATTCCTATTTAAAACTAAATACTTACCTGTAAAATAAACCCTAAGATAGCTACAATGTAATTAATAATTACATTGTAGCTATTTTAGGAATTATATTTATTTTACAGGTAACTTTGTATTTATTTTAGCTAGTTAGAATAGTTATTAAATAGTTATTAACTATTTAATAACTACCTAGCTAAAAGAAATACAAAATCACCAGTAAAATAAATCCTAACCTAAGTTACAATTAAACCTAACACTACACTATCATTAAATAAATTAAATAAATTACCTACAAATAACTACAATTAAATACAATTACATAAACTAACTAATGTACAAAAAATAAAAAAAGCTAAGTTACAAAAAATTAAAAAAATAGGTTACAAACATTATAAAAATATTACAACAATTTTAAGCTACTTACACCTAATCTAAGCCCCCTAATAAAATAACAAACCCCCCAAAATAAAAAAATGCCCTACCCTATTCTAAATTTAAAAAGTTCAAAGCTCTTTTACCTTACCAGCCCTTAAAAGGACCTTTTGCCGGGCATGCCCCAAAGAATTCAGCTCTTTTGCCTGTAAAAGAAAAATACAACCCCCCCCAACATTAAAACCCACCATCCACATACCCCTAATCTAACCCAAACCCCCCTTAAAATAACCTAACACTAATCCCCTGAAGATCATCCTACCTTTAGTCGTCTTCACTCAGCCGAGCCACCGATGGAACTGAAGAGGAGACCCGGACCGGCAGAAGTGATCCTCCAAGCGGCGCTGAAGAAATCTTCCATCCGATGAAGTGATCCTCCAAGCGGCGCTGAAAAAGTCTTCCATCCGGGCGATGTCATCTTCCAAGAGGCGCTGAAGAAGTCTTCTATCCGGGCGATGTCATCTTCCAAGCCGGGTCTTGAATCTTCATCCCGCCTACGCGGAACATCCTTCTTTACCGACGGAATACTGACGAATGAAGGCTCCTTTAAAGGACGTCATCCAAGATGGCGTCCCTTCAATTCAGATTGGCTGATAGGATTCTATCAGCCAATCGGAATTAAGGTAGGAAAAATCTGATTGGCTGATTGAATCAGCCAATCAGATTCAAGTTCAATCCGATTGGCTGATCCAATCAGCCAATCAGATTGAGCTCGCATTCTATTGGCTGTTTCGATCAGCCAATAGAATGCGAGCTCAATCTGATTGGCTGATTGGATCAGCCAATCGGATTGAACTTGAATCTGATTGGCTGATTCAATCAGCCAATCAGATTTTTCCTACCTTAATTCCGATTGGCTGATAGAATCCTATCAGCCAATCGGAATTGAAGAGACGCCATCTTGGATGACGTCCCTTAAAGGAGCCTTCATTCGTCGGTAGTCCATCTGTAAAGAAGGATGTTCCGCGTCGGCGGAATGAAGATTCAAGACCCGGCTTGGAAGATGACATCGCCCGGATAGAAGACTTCTTCAGCACCTCTTGGAAGATGACATCACCCGGATGGAAGACTTTTTCAGCGCCGCTTGGAGGATCACTTCATCGGATGGAAGATTTCTTCAGCGCCGCTTGGAGGATCACTTCTGCCGGTCCGGTCCTAAAGGTAGGATGATCTTCAGGGGATTAGTGTTAGGTTATTTTAAGGGGGGTTTGGGTTAGATTAGGGGTATGTGGGTGGTGGGTTGTAATGTTGGGGGGGGTTGTATTTTTCTTTTACAGGCAAAAGAGCTGAATTCTTTGGGGCATGCCCCACAAATGGCCCTTTTAAGGGCTGGTAAGGTAAAAGAGCTTTGAACTTTTTTAATTTAGAATAGGGTAGGGCATTTTTTTATTTTGGGGGGTTTGTTATTTTATTAGGGGGCTTAGATTAGGTGTAAGTAGCTTAAAATTGTTGTAAAATTTTAAAATGTTTGTAACCTATTTTTTTTTATTTTTTGTAACTTAGCTTTTTTTATTTTTTGTACTTTAGTTAGTTTATGTAATTGTATTTAATTGTAGTTATTTGTAGGTATTTTATTTAATTTATTTAATGATAGTGTAGTGTTAGGTTTAATTGTAACTTAGGTTAGGATTTATTTTACAGGTGATTTTGTATTTCTTTTAGCTAGGCAGTTATTAAATAGTTAATAACTTTTTAATAACTATACTAACTAGCTAAAATAAATACAAAGTTACCTGTAAAATAAATATAATTCCTAAAATAGCTACAATGTAATTATTATTTATATTGTAGCTATATTAGGGTTTATTTTATAGGTAAGTATTTAGTTTTAAATAGGATTAATTTAGTTCATAATAGAAATATTATTTAGATTTATTTTATTAATATTTAAGTTAGGGGGGTGTAAGGGTTAGTGTTAGACTTAGGTTTAGGGGTTAATAATTTTATTACAGTGGCGGCGGTGTAGTGGGGGGCAGGATAGGGGTTAATAAATGTATTATAGGTGGCGACGGTGTAGGGGGGCAGATTAGGGGTTAATAAATTTAATATAGGTTGCGGTGGGCTCCGGGAGCGGCGGTTTAGGGGTTAATATGTATAGAGTAGCTTGCGGTGGGCTCCGGGAGCGGCGGTTTAGGGGTTAATATGTATAGAGTAGCTTGCAGTGGGCTTCGGGAATGGCGGTTTAGGGGTTAACATATTTATTATAGTGTCGGTGGGCTCCGGGAGCGGCGGTTTAGGGGGTAATAACTTTATTTAGTTGCGGCGGTGTATGGGGGACAGATTAGTGGTGTTTAGACTCGGGGTACATATTAGGGTGTTAGGTGTAGACAGTTCCCATAGGAATCAATGGGATGTCTGGCAGCAGCGAACTTGTACTTTCGCTATGGTCAGACTCCCATTGATTCCTATGGGATCCGCCGCCTCCAGGGTGGCGGTTTGAAAACCAGGTACGTTGGGCCTTAAAAGTGCCGAGCGTACCTGCTAGTTTTTTGATAACTAGCAAAAGTAGTCAGATTGTGCCGCACTTGTGTGCGGAACATCTGGAGTGACGTAAGAATCGATCTGTGTTGGACTGAGTCCGGCGGATCGAAGTTTACGTCACAAAATTCTACTTTTGCCGGTCTCTAGCCTTTGATAACTAAGGCGAATCAGTCTCGCCACAAATACGCTGCGGAATTCCAGCGTATTTGAGGTTGACGGCTTGATAACTAGGCCCCAATGTCCCTTTAAGCAGGTTCAGCAAACAAATGATAATGTTCCTTTTTTAGCAGGTTTGCAACAAACAAAGATAATGTCCCTTTAAGCAGGTTATCAGCAAACAAATGATAATGTTCCTTTTTTGCAGGTTTGCAACAAACAAAGATAATGTCCTTTTAAGCAGGTTATCAGCAAACAAATGATAATGTTCCTTTTTTGCAGGTTTGCAACAAACAAAGATAATGTCCCTTTAAGCAGGTTGTCAGCAAACAAATGATAATGTTCCTTTTTAGCAGGTTTGCAACAAACAAAGATAATGTCCCTTTAAGCAGGTTGTCAGCAAACAAAGATAATGTCCCTTTAAGCAGGTTGTCAGCAAACAAATGATAATGTTCCTTTTTAGCAGGTTTAAAACAAACAAAGATAATGTCCCTTTAAGCATGTTGTCAGCAAACAAAGATAATGTTCCTTTTTAGCAGGTTATAATTAAAGACAAAAAAAAAACAAAGTCTGGTAGGCAAGAGGTTAAACTCTAAGTAACAGATATTGCAGGACTTCAGACAGGCAAGGGACAAGTAAATCCAAAACAAGATTGAGGTTCAGACAAAGCGAAGTCAGGCAGGATAGGGTCAGGATCCAGATATAGAAAATAAGTACTCACATTGACACGGTCCGGAATGAAGAGAACAAACGGGCCCGAGTAAATCTCCCGCCGAGATTTAAATGCTGAGAGAGGGGCCGTTACGTCAGAGGGAGTGTCTGAGAATGTGTCACGTTGCTAGGCAACGTGACGTAAGAACACAGAAGAGATCCGGGAGCCGCGGCGAGACGGCGATGAACAGAGGGAAATCATGACATGTATATTTTGACAATAAACCTGATTTGCAATGGGGGTTGAAAAGTTTTGATTACAACTATATATATATATATATATATTATTTGCAATGCCTTACATATATATTATCTTACCCTACCATTAACCAAACTGTCATTTTTGTAATATGTAAAATTATTACACACAATTATATTTAAAATGAATATAAAAATTTCAATATACAAAAATCATTGTCTCTATGCTACCAATTAATATGACATAATTAACAGATATACCTAAAAAAGATCACAAGTGCATTTAAACTTTGATAAATCATCCTCAAATGAGCCTATATGACATGAATCATGCACTAAAAATTAGACATATTGCAGATGTATAATTGGTTAAAAGGTCATTGCCCCAAAGGGACAATTATTTAAGTGTAAAAGAGATATAGAACAGATATCTTGTGAAAAAGACAGTTTGATACTAGAGGGGAAGCATTGTAATGAATGTATGAAACTAAATGAGAAGTTAATAAAGATATTGTACCACTGAAGCAAGGAATTCTGGGTAAGTATATGCAAATGTGACTCACAATGCCATATACAGTACACAGAATTAACAAAAGAAATAATACAGGAGGAAGAGGGCTATGCTCCAAAGAACTTATAAATATAGTGGACCGGATTAAAAGTGGAGCGCTAATTAATGCTCCCACTTGAGCATTAATTGCTCTAGAAGTAAGCTTTTTGCACGTGTCGGGTTGCACTCATATTATAAGTTGAACGTAAACGTTTTTTGCTTGTGTGCTAACCCGACCAGCACGAAAGGAACATAGAATATTCTGTGCTCATTCACGTATTCCCCAATAGAAGTAAAAAAAAAAGTGTGAAAAACGTAACACTCTCGCATATTCTCATGTGCGCTAACCTGACATGAAAATATAAATATTACACATTTAAATCTTCTTCACACACAAGAATATGTTCTTTTTATTCATAAATAAAGATTTCTACATACTGTATATATGATGGTATTTTGGTACACTATATATCTATACATATATATATATATACATGAGTATATTAGGTATAGATATATACAGATATATATATAGGAATATCTATTTATACATACATAGAACATATTCCCCTATGTGCAGAACATTGGGATAGGAAATATTTGCAGTAAATACACAGTATAACACTTTATTACATATGAATATTGCATAAATATGCTTTTACATGTTTTCATTTACTTAACTGCAAATGGTTCCAATACACTTCTATATATGTGTACACATGTATTTAAGTGTCTATATGTGTATATATGTCTGTAAATACATATATACACATTTAAATACATAAATGCATAAGTATACCTATATATATATATATATATATATATATATATATATATATATATATATATATATATATATATACACAGTGGGGCAAAAAAGTATTTAGTCAGCCACCAATTGTGCAAGGTCTCCCACTTAAGAAGATGAGAGAGGCCTGTAATTTTCATCATAGGTATACCTCAACTGTGAGAGACAAAATGTGGAAACAAATCCAGACAATCACATTGTCTGATTTGGAAAGAATTTATATGCATATTATGGTGGAAAATAAGTATTTGGTCACCTACAAACAAGCAAGATTTCTGGCTCTCACAGACCTGTATCTTCTTCTTTAAGAGGCTCCTCTGTTCTCCACTCATTACCTGTATTAATGGCACCTGTTTGAACTTGTTATCAGTATAAAACAAACCTGTCCACAACCTCAAACAGTCACACTCCAAACTCCACTATGGTGAAGACCAAAGAGCTCTCGAAGGACACCAGAAACAAAATTGCAGACCTGCACCAGGCTGGGAAGACTGAATCTGCAATAGGCAAGCAGCCTGATGTGAAGAAATCAACTGTGGGAGCAATAATTAGAAAATGGAAGACATACAAGACCACTGATAATCTCCCTCGATCTGGGGTTACACGCAAGATCTCACCCCGTGGGGTCAAAATGATCACAAGAACGGTGAGCAAACATCCCAGAACCACATGGGGGGACCTAGTGAATGACCTGCAGAGAGCTGGGACCAAAGTAACAAAGGCTACCATCAGTAACACACTATGCCGCCAGGGACTCAGATCCTGCAGTGCCAGACGTGCCCCCTGCTTAAGCCAGTACATGTCCGGGCCTGTCTGAAGTATGCTAGAGAGCATTTGGATGATCAAGAAGCAGATTGGGAGAATGTCATATGGTCAGATGAAACCAAAGTAGAACTGTTTGGTAGAAACACAACTCGTCGTGTTTGGAGGAGAGAGAATGCTGAGTTGCAACCAAAGAACACCATACCTACTGTGAAGCATGGGGGTGGCAACATCATGCTTTGGGGCTGTTTCTCTGCAAAGGGGACAGGACGACTGATCCGTGTACATGAAAGAATGAATGGGGCCATGTATCGTGAGATTTTGAGTGCAAACCTCCTTCCATCAGCAAGGGCATTGAAGATGAAACGTGGCTGGGTCTTTCAGCATGACAATGATTTCAAACACACTGCCCGGGCAACAAAGGAGTGGCTTCGTAAGAAGCATTTCAAGGTCCTGGAGTGGCCTAGCCAGTCTCCAGATCTCAACCCCATAGAAAACCTTTGGAGGGAGTTTAAAGTCCGTGTTGCACAGCGACAGCCCCAAAATATCACTGCTCTAGAGGAGATCTGCATGCAGGAATGGGCCAACATACCAGCAACAGTGTGTGACAACCTTGTGAAGACTTACAGAAAATGTTTGACCTCTGTCATTGCCAACAAAGGATATATAACAAAGTATTGAGATTAACTTTTGATATTGACCAAATACTTATTTTCCACCATAATTTGCAAATAAATTCTTTCCAAATCAGACAATGTGATTGTCTGGATTTGTTTCCACATTTTGTCTCTCATAGTTGAGGTATACCTATGATGAAAATTACAGGCCTCTCTCATCTTCTTAAGTGTGAGAACTTGCACAATTGGTGGCTGACTAAATACTTTTTTGCCCCACTGTATATATATACAGGGAGTGCAGAATTATTAGGCAAATGAGTATTTTGACCACATCATCCTCTTTATGCATGTTGTCTTACTCCAAGCTGTATAGGCTCGAAAGCCTACTACCAATTAAGCATATTAGGTGATGTGCATCTCTGTAATGAGAAGGGGTGTGGTCTAATGACATCAACACCCTATATCAGGTGTGCATAATTATTAGGCAACTTCCTTTCCTTTGGCAACATGGGTCAAAAGAAGGACTTGACAGTCTCAGAAAAGTCAAAAATAGTGAGATATCTTGCAGAGGGATGCAGCACTCTTAAAATTGCAAAGCTTCTGAAGCGTGATCATCGAACAATCAAGCGTTTCATTCAAAATAGTCAACAGGGTCGCAAGAAGCGTGTGGAAAAACCAAGGCGCAAAATAACTGCCCATGAACTGAGAAAAGTCAAGCGTGCAGCTGCCAAGATGCCACTTGCCACCAGTTTGGCCATATTTCAGAGCTGCAACATCACTGGAGTGCCCAAAAGCACAAGGTGTGCAATACTCAGAGACATGGCCAAGGTAAGAAAGGCTGAAAGACGACCACCACTGAACAAGACACACAAGCTGAAACGTCAAGACTGGGCCAAGAAATATCTCAAGACTGATTTTGCTAAGGTTTTATGGACTGATGAAATGAGAGTGAGTCTTGATGGGCCAGATGGATGGGCCAGTGGCTGGATTGGTAAAGGGCATGCATGTATGTATACAGGGAGTGCAGAATTATTAGGCAAGTTGTATTTTTGAGGATTAATTTTATTATTGAACAACAACCATGTTCTCAATGAACCCAAAAAACTCATTAATATCAAAGCTGAATAGTTTTGGAAGTAGTTTTTAGTTTGTTTTTAGTTATAGCTATTTTAGGGGGATATCTGTGTGTGCAGGTGACTATTACTGTGCATAATTATTAGGCAACTTAACAAAAAACAAATATATACCCATTTCAATTATTTATTTTTACCAGTGAAACCAATATAACATCTCAACATTCACAAATATACATTTCTGACATTCAAAAACAAAACAAATACAAATCAGTGACCAATATAGCCACCTTTCTTTGCAAGGACACTCAAAAGCCTGCCATCCATGGATTCTGTCAGTGTTTTGATCTGTTCACCATCAACATTGCGTGCAGCAGCAACCACAGCCTCCCAGACACTGTTCAGAGAGGTGTACTGTTTTCCCTCCTTGTAAATCTCACATTTGATGATGGACCACAGGTTCTCAATGGGGTTCAGATCAGGTGAACAAGGAGGCCATGTCATTAGATTTTCTTCTTTTATACCCTTTTTTGCCAGCCACGCTATGGAGTACTTGGACGCGTGTGATGGAGCATTGTCCTGCATGAAAATCATGTTTTTCTTGAAGGATGCAGACTTCTTCCTGTACCACTGCTTGAAGAAGGTGTCTTCCAGAAACTGGCAGTAGGACTGGGAGTTGAGCTTGACTCCATCCTCAACCCGAAAAGGCCCCACAAGCTCATCTTTGATGATACCAGCCCAAACCAGTACTGCACCTCCACCTTGCTGGCGTCTGAGTCGGACTGGAGCTCTCTGCCCTTTACCAATCCAGCCACTGGCCCATCCATCTGGCCCATCAAGACTCACTCTCATTTCATCAGTCCATAAAACCTTAGAAAAATCAGTCTTGAGATATTTCTTGGCCCAGTCTTGACGTTTCAGCTTGTGTGTCTTGTTCAGTAGTGGTCGTCTTTCAGCCTTTCTTACCTTGGCCATGTCTCTGAGTATTGCACACCTTGTGCTTTTGGGCACTCCAGTGATGTTGCAGCTCTGAAATATGGCCAAACTGGTGGCAAGTGGCATCTTGGCAGCTGCACGCTTGACTTTTCTCAGTTCATGGGCAGTTATTTTGCGCCTTGGTTTTTCCACACGCTTCTTGCGATCCTGTTGACTATTTTGAATGAAACGCTTGATTGTTCGATGATCACGCTTCAGAAGCTTTGCAATTTTAAGAGTGCTGCATCCCTCTGCAAGATATCTCACTATTTTTGACTTTTCTGAGCCTGTCAAGTCCTTCTTTTGACCCATTTTGCCAAAGGAAAGGAAGTTGCCTAATAATTATGCACACCTGAAATAGGGTGTTGATGTCAATAGACCACACCCCTTCTCATTACAGAGATGCACATCACCTAATATGCTTAATTGGTAGTAGGCTTTCGAGCCTATACAGCTTGGAGTAAGACAAAATGCATAAAGAGGATGATGTGGTCAAAATACTCATTTGCCTAATAATTCTGCACTCCCTGTATATATATATATACTTCAGCTCAACCCACCGGATGCAATTAATATATCCTCCAAAAGAATGCACTCTCAGGGCTTTCACAAAAAAGAATCACAATTTATTGAACGTTTTCGGAGATCAACTCACCTTCATCAGAATAACAACAGTATGTGCATAGTGACTATTGTAACATACTTCTATACAAATAGCATACACAGAAATTGGCATCAAGTCACAGTACCTCCCCATGAATGAAATTGTATATATTCCAAAATAGTGAAAATGCAAAGTAGTGCAAGAGTGTACAAGTGCAGTGTAAGTGTTCACCCCCTGTTGTCATGGTTACCATTCAATAAACTTACACCTTACATGTCCTGTCTATTTGAGTCATATGATTACCTATTGTACGGCTGTTTCTGTCACAGCGTGTTTCCAAAAAAATAAATCATTTTGTCTTGAGTTAGATATTATATCCACCCCCAAAAAAATTATAAAAACAAAAATAAAGGTGATATGCTTAATGCCCAATCATAAGAGGTAACGTATATTGCTTACAGCCAGTGACCATAGTGTTGCAATTAACCGAGTGCCCAGCATTTTACTTTATTGTTCAGCTGGTGTAGTAACTTACAACTTTATAGTGATTTACAGTATAAGTGATACCTCATTGCTATATCCAATGTCAGTTTTCCTTACCACTTGTCTAAACAAGCTTTTAAGTTTACTCATGCTAGTGCACCTCTAGCAGGTAGTGCATACGCATTACATACTGATGCCAAAAAAGTGTTGCTATAGCAAAATCCCTAACCTATGTACATAGTTAGCATAAATTGCTAACATTACCTTCACTTAAAAACATGTAACTACAGGTACTATGCTACACATCTTTACCCTGTATCAATTTGTCATATTATTAGTATACACATGTATTCACCCTAAGGAATATTTTTCAATGTTGGCAGATCTGATAAAGTAAAAAAATAATACAGTGAATACATTTTATTTTCTTTAAATTCATAAAAATTAAAATAAATAAATAATATGGAGTGCAATAACAGAATGGCAAAAAATGATCAACTCTCAAGACAATGGCAATATACTTATGTACTTTATTAAAAATATAAAAAAATAATATATTACAAAATAGATTATTACTGAACGTACCTGCAATGAATGCCTCACTATATATTTTCTGGCAAAATATTCAACAGAAACATAAAAAACACATCTCTATTAAATACTGAAGCATTGGTTTATTACAGTTGTTGAATGTAACTTTGTGCATTTCTCCCACAGCTCTGAGAGACCAGGAAATGGAAAACAATTCTTAGATAGAGTGCTGAGAATTGGTAAAGTCTTGCCAGTTCCCTATTCACAAATTAGAAACAGGATCTGGGCCTCAAGTTTGGAAGGTATTCAGCAACAGGAAACAAAATTCAGCCATACATCAGTCTTTTAAATGTCAGGGGGCTAAGCTTGTGTATTTGTCTGATCAAGTGCTGCCATCTGCAGGCCCAAATGTTAAATATATTAGACGGTTTGACAACATTTGTTTGGAAATAATTATTTTTAGGAATGTACTTAGTTTAATAATATAGATTTGTAAATATATATATATTTTATTTACTTATCTGTGTTTTATGAAAGTATTCAGTATGTGTAGATAAGGGGTAGAGAAGGGGGAAGGTGACATGATAGAAGCCTTCAAATATATGAAGGGACTTAATAAAAATGAATCTGAAAGCAATTTCCCACAAACCAGAATCCTAAAATAAGGGGTTGCAAACTAAAGTTAGAGGGTTGCAGGTTCAAGAGAAATGTAAGTAAGTAGATTTTTTTTACAGATATTGTGAGTGATTCATAGAATAAACTGCCAATATAGGTGTTAAACACAAGGACTGTAGGACTGTTAACGAATGCATAAGGCTGTATTAAGAAATAAGTAAGTTTACAATGCACATCAAGTAATATGGGTACGCTTGATGGGCCTTTTGGTTCTGCTGTCAAATTATGTTTCTATGTTTTTATGTAAATCATCAGAAGGTAGAAATAACTGTGATATTTACGTTCTTGTTTAAAAAGCTAATATTATTTTATAGTATGTTTTTTTATATTTGGTAATATTTTTCTCAGTAAACTAAAATAATATTTGCTAAAGACAAGATTGATATTATAATTTTCCTTTTTATCATATTGATTTGTTCTCATGCTTCACCTGATCACCATGGTGTAGGGGATTCAAATAAACTAACCAACAGTAAGTATCTTGGAATTAATTCTTTATTTAGCGATATTTATTGCAATTTCTACTGTGCAACTTAAATAAGTTCTTTCCTGTACAATTTTAATATATTTACTTCTAGCACAGTTAGCGCTCTAGCGAAAGCGCTAATTAATTCTCCACTTGTAATCTAATCCTTATTAATTAATAAAGGATATGGCTATAGCTGTTTGAAATTTTAATAAAACAATTTTAATTTAACTATAATCTGAAATAATTGCCATGCTTGACGTGTATTTAATGGTTCATACTTTTAAGAAAAATGCTTTTTTATTTTATAAATACATTTATATGTTAAAGAAAGAGCAGATTTTAAACTTGAACTCTGGTATTAATGTGATTATTTTGCTTCAAGTGCTTTGGTACATTTTAGTAATCTCTATACTATCCCTAACAGACAAGTATTTAAAAAATGTATTAACTGCCTTGAGTATGATGTGAAAATTTGAACCATACCATAGCAGTAAGTTGCACCAATTCTTCATTTATCTAGAGCCAAGTCCTATAGCAGCTTCACTTCACATATCGACATCACAAAGAGAAGTGGGCAGTTAAACTATCATAGACACAGGCTAAATGTGTTCACAAGCAAACTCCAAGTTTTTTATTGTTTAAAAAGATAGCTTTTTGCACAGCCAACATGGTTATATTAATATACTTTTAACCTCTGTGACTACCTTGTATCTAAGCCTCTTTTGACAGCCCTCTGATCGCCAATTAGTGCAGTATCATCCACAACTCAACGGGAGTGAGCACAATGTTATCTATATGTCCCACATGGATTATCAGTGTCTTGTTGTAAAAATCTAATTAAAAAGCATGTAATAAGAGGCTGTCTGCAGTGGCTTAGAAACAGGTAGAAATTTAGAGGTTTAAATGTTATAATGTATATGAATATAACAATGATGGCTGTTGGGGAATAGGTAGTAAAGGCGTTAATCTATCTATTAATAACAATTTTGGTGTTGACTGTCTCGTTATGCCTAGAGAACTCTAATATGGTTTATTTAATGTAGAAAAGTCCCTCTCTTAAATAAACATATAAATTGTGCCTGTATAGTTAGGTGATCATTTTAGCAACAGTGATCACCTTGCAAGAAAGTGTTTTTATTTCTGTACTGGCATAAAGGGGTCTAGTTTATATTATAAACATGTCATGAAAAATACATATAATAACTATAATGGTATATTCTGAAAATCACTAACTGAAATATGACTTATAATATAATAGTATTAACTTGAAAGCAGCAAAAAAAAAAAAAGTTAAAATCAGCTCAGCACAAGGGTATGAAAAAAAGGCTTAGCAGTGAAGGGGTTAAGTTTATGACATTTCAATCTGAGGTCTGACATATGCTATAGAGAAATAGTTTTTGGATTTAAATAGTAATAGATGAAATTTGTCATAAAATTAGATTGCACCAAACTTTTCTTAAGCAAATTAACTTTTCTCAAATTTCTACATTACCTATATTAGCAAGATTAAATAATGTAACAACATTCTGTTGACTCGATGTAGAAATACAATTTCAGAGGCTATATAAGTAGGTTGATCTGTAAAATCACACAGTAGTCAATATATTTTTAGTCATTAAAGGGTCAGTCTGGTTTAGTCACTTTTCTTGCCCGTACCTTAAATTGTACATAAGCCAGATCTCCAAGAGAAATGATACTAAAATGAGTAGGGATGTGCACCAGTATTAATTTTGGCAGCAAATTTTGATTTAGTTTTAGTCGTAGTCTTTTGACTAAAATGCCATTTTAGTTTTAGTCGCATTTTAGTCATCGTACTGGCGATTTTAGTCGACTAAAATTCGACTAAAACTAAAATCAAATGGGTTAAATTGTGCATTTTTAAGCATTTCTCTAGAATTTTCAATCCAAACTCATTATATACTCATGGATTAAAAATCTAATAACATGTTATTATTTATGGTATTGGTATTAAGGTTTGAGCATGCAATTGCAAAGAAAGAATACACAGACACAGATTTAGCCATTGTGGTAACGTCTTTATAAATAAAAGCAAGTTTCATAAACAAACAAGAATATTGCTTTTTGAATTTTGACAAACAGAAGTACAACTGTAATGCCATTGATTGCACATATTATTACCTGAATATAACACCTTTTAACAGTTCAAGTAACTTGTTAACATTAACAGACTCAGAGTCAGAGTACACAACAAAACAATTCTGCAACCAGCTACAAGGCAGTAGCAAAGGCACAGACAGCATAACTACTAATTAACCAATACTCAAGGGTATTGGTAATGCTTATTTCTATAATAAGAATCAGTTACTGTTCACATCTTCACAGTTTATTATTTCGAATTTCAACAGTTCTAATTCTCAGACACATTCAAAGAAAACTAGCGCTGCGGAATCTGTTGGCGCTCTACAAATAACCAATAATAATAAAGAGAAAGTGCAGAGGCAAACAAATACAATGCCAGAAGCCATACTGTGTGGAACTATAACAAACAATCACCACTTTTTATAACTCCTCTCTCCGTCTCAGCAGCATTGACAATAAAGGTAAATATGTATCACACTAAGACCATTAACTTACAATGAGATGCATATTGTTGATACCTAAAAGTGCTGTCAATACAGCAGAGAATACTATTCAGTGCTACATTTGACAGCAAGTGAGCACCTATAGCAGTTTAGCTAGTGCTACTAGGGCTGGAATACATTTCTGGCACCACAGTGTCAATAACAGGAGTGAATACTATTCACTGCTATATTCATTGACTTCATTGATAGCAACAATATGCATCTCATTGAAAGTTACTGTAACTAAACTTACTGGTCTATTTTTTTATATTTCTTTAGTGTGATATATTTACCTCTATTATCAATGCTAATAGAGAGAGAGAGAGAGAGAGAGAGAGAGAGAGAAGAGTTGATTGGTGGTGGTTGTTATTATAGTTTCACAGAATCCTCCACACACTAAAGGCAGTGTAGCGCTAGCCTATGCATTTTTTATGTATGTATTTGACAATTAGAACTGTTTAATTATTGATTCTTAATATATCAATAAGCAGGAGTGAAGCACAGCCCAAACCCACTAGTATTTAGGTATGCTACAATGCTTCTTAATATGTTATAAATAAGGAGAATAAAAACATTTCTATTTGTTTTGATTAATTTTAAGGAATGCACTCCATGCCAATATGACCCTTGCTCTCTTCCGTCGGCCTCAAGAGAGATTACCTGTGACACTGAATATCCTCTCTGCAAAGGCTTGAGAAGCTGGAATAGCCAACCGGTCTAATGCAAAATGTTTTAACTGGTGATAAAAAGTATCATTCTTTGAAAGCCAAACATCTGTTCCAGTGTCGTCATCAGTGATGGGTTGTTGCAAAAGCTCTTCCTCCTTATATTTTCTGATCTGCTGCTCTATGCTGTTTGTGGAGGTCCTCTTCCTGGGTCTTTTGCTGCATTTTGAGAGAAACCAAAAGACTGAGTGCTTTTATGTGGATGGTGGGGCTTCTTAATTTGATTTCTCAATATTCTCCTCTTCTGCAACTGCAAGTGCATCATCCTCTTCTTCAGACAGATCCTCATCTTGTGTGTGGGGCAATGTGGATTTTCTTACCACATACTCCTCTGCCTGTTTAAGCAGTTCCTGAATATTATCCTCAGCCACATCAACAAGGGTTTCACAGACAGTAGGGTTGACAAAACAAGCAGCAGCTGCAAGTGGGGAGAACCTTTCATCTGTTGTATCTAAGAATGAAGCAAAATGCTGGTTCACATTCCCTTTCATTTTCTGTGCATTTGTTGCAAGGTCTTGGTAGCTAGTGAACTGTTAAAAGTTATCAACGTGACTGAGCAGATCAAAGAGGGCAGGGACAGCCAGATGTCAAGACAAAGGAATTATATACATAATTGAATGTTCGTGTAAAAAGTACTATATAGGTGAAACGACCAGAACCCTCCGTGATAGAATTAGGGAACATCTATCATGCATTGATAGAGGTACTCTTGACACACACCTCTATTCTCATTTCAGGGACATTCACAATAACAATCTCAAACATTTTAAATTTTGGGGTCTAGCCAAGATAAAATTAAATTGGAGAGGGGGAAATTTAGAAAATCAACTATTGAAGTTAGAAGCAAAAATGATCTACAATATGGACACATTATTTCCAACTGGCTTAAATTCAGAGCTAGATATCTCCCCTTTCTTATAACAATTTTACATTATACTAATATAAATAAATACCACCACTCTATGCTAACACAGAAAGTGAGATACACATAGCCCAATGGATAAGATCTCCCTCTCTAACCCTAAAGGCCACGAGTTCGATTCCCATAAAACTTCATCGTTGGTTCAGGTAAATATTACCAAACACCCCTCATTACCACCAAACACAATTTATATAGATTTTAGTCTCTTATGAATATTATTACTTCGTTCCCAATGGTCTAAACTTACAATTTCACTTATACAGACAAAATCATATCGTATATATATATATATATATATATATATATACACTTTCACTAATACATATATTCTACTATATACAATGTTGAGGTAGATGTGGTTTAGTGGATAATACCCTCTGTTCAATTACCAAAAGGTCGTGGGTTCAATCACAAAAGTAAACACTGAAAGCACGCCAAATAATTACTCATTAAGTTATAACTTTTTCATTTAATTTTTTTATTTATATTTTTTTCATTTATAATTTTTTTTTTTTTTTTTTTTTTTCAGTTGAGTTTTATTTATTACGGTATATGTTCAGATATCATAAACCAAAATTTAGTTTAAACGAGAAAGTAAAGTAGAAGAAAGGAGAGATAGGAAAGAAAAAGAGGAGGGGGAGGGACAAGAAGAGGTGAGCCTGTTGACCTTTCTCATTTGTGAGGTTCACTGACTAATTATTCCTAAAAGTTCTATATAAAAATTGTGTATACACCCTATTATGGAGAGAATATTGCAAGAGGGTTTATTGAATTAAGTTTGGTATATGGTATTCTAAAGAAAAGGACCATAATTTACATCTTAAGGTATTGCTCCCAGAGGGAGGTCATTTCTGCGTATAATAATATTCTTCCAGTTCAAGGAATTCGGTAACTCTGGTAATCCAGAGTTGTAAGGTAGGAACCTCTGTATTTTTCCAGTTTTTGGCTAATAAGTATCTCGCACTGTTAGTCATTATATAGAAAAGTTTTAGTTCATATTTAAGTTTAATTTTGGGAGGTTTACTCAACAGCCATATTGTAGGGTCTAGAGGAAACTGGGTCTCAAGTTTTTTTTCTATCTCTCCAATAATTTGTCTCCAATAATTTTGGACTACGTTACACCACCACCACATGTGAGCTAAATTTCCGTGCCCATGGCCACATCTCCAACAGCATTTAGATTTTTTACGGTATAGTTGATTTAGTTTAACTGGGGAGAGGTGCCATCTATGTATTATTTTTAAGTTAATCTCTTGCATGGAGAGTGAGATTGATGTTTTTGTAACATTTTGAAAGATCAAAGTGCTTGTGTGTGGTAGTATCGTTATCCCCAGCTCCTCTTCCCATCTTTCCAAAAAGGGGGATACAAAACGAGGGAGGTTGTATGTCAGTATTTGGTATATCGATGACAACGTATGGGATATAGGAGGGGTTCTAACGCATAGGCGTTCAAAATTGGTTAGAGGTCTGACCATATTGTTAGTGTGTTTATGAGTCGTAACAAAGTGATGTATTCGGGCATAGACATACCAATTTTGGAAAATATTGTATCCCTTGGATATTAAGTCTGATTGGGGTAGTAGTTTTTCATTCGACGTTAAAAAGTATAGTGGGATATCTCTATAATATGAGTTTGGGGTTGCTCCGAGGAGTTGTATCCCGAAAACTAACTCTCCATTGTCTAAAATTGAGGTTAACGGAGAGGGTCTAGATGAGATGAAAGGTTGTGTTATTAGGATAGTATTCCATACAAAGTTTCTGCTATAACTGGCGAGTTAAGGTCTAAATTAGATTTCGAGTGATCCAGTCTCCAGCACATCCTGCCCAGATGCTCTGTTCCGGACAGGGAGTGTTCCAACTGAACCCATCTTTTATGTTCGTAATGAATGCACCAATCTATAATTCTCTGTAAGTGTATGGCCTGGCGGTATTTGGTTAGGTTAGGAATGCCTAATCCTCCTTGGAGTTTAGGAGTTTGCATAGTTTTACTATTTATCCTGGGGGGTCGTTTGCGCCATACAAAGTCACCAAAGGCCTTCTGGATATTGGAAATATAGTTTTTAGGGAGTGGAATTGGTAAAGAATGTAGGATATATAAAAGTCTGTGGAAAATATTCATTTTTAGGACGTTTATCCTGCCCATCCAAGACAATTTCTTGGAGAGCCAGGAGGAGAGGTCTCTTATTATAGAGTTTTGAATTGGTAAATAGTTTAATTTAAAGGTCTGTTCCATAGAGGTGGTCAATTCAATTCCTAGGTATTTTAGGGATAGGGGTTGCCAAGTAAAGGGGGTTAGGGCTTTGACTCTTTCTGTAGTGGGGATGTCTAAATTAATACCCAAAACTTCGGACTTTGAGGTATTTATAGCAAAATTGGACAGGGTCTGAAAGGTTTGAAATTCCTGCAATAAGTTGGGGAGCGAAGTCTCCGGGTCCGTGATGGAAAACAGAATGTCGTCCGCAAATAGGGACATGACGTATTTTTGGGTATCGACCCGAACACCACTAATTAAAGGGTTCTGTCTAATTTTTGTTGCCAATGTTTCTATGAAGCATGCAAATAATAGGGGGGATAAAGGGCAACCTTGACGGGTGCCATTAGTGATTGTAAATGATTTGGAGAGTGTACCATTAATTAGCAACTTAGCGTTTGGATGGGAGTATAGAGAAAAAATCCTATTAATAATTTTTGGGCCTAGACCCAGTTTGAGAAGGGTAGCTCTTAGAAAGTCCCAGCCAACACGGTCGAAGGCCTTCTCCGCATCTATAGATAAAAATATACCCGGGATCTTACCATCCTGCATGTATTGAAGTAGGTGGAGGGCCCTGACCGTGTTGTCTTTTGCCTCCCTTCTGGGGACGAAGCCCACTTGGTCCTGATGGATTAGGTCTGGCAGAATTGAATTTAATCTATTTGCGATTATTTTTGCATAAATCTTCACATCTGAATTTATTAATGAGATCGGACGAAAATGGGACGGATGGGTAAGGGGTTTTTGGGGTTTAGGTAGCAAGGTGATGTGGGCTTCAAGGGAATTGGGGGAAAATTGTTTAGAGTCATCTATATAGTTAAATAAAGAAACAAGTTGGGGGATTAATTCCTCTTGGAATGCCTTATAATATCGGTTGTTAAAGCTATCCGGACCTGGAGACTTCACATTTGGAAGATCCTTGATAGCTAATTTAATTTCCTCAGCTGATATGGGGTCTTCAAGTTGTGTTTGTTGGTTGGTTGACAGACAGGGTAAGTTAAGACCAGATAGGTATGCATTAATGTCAGCTAATTTTCTATCCTGTGAGGGTGTGTTAAGTGATGAGTCGGGATGAAGATTATAGAGGTCTTGAAAGTATGTTCTAAAAGTACAGGAGATGGATTTAGTGGATGAGTGAGTTTTGTTGTTGTCATCGTTAATATTAAGAATAAAATTTTTCTTTTGTTTAATTCTGAGAAGTCGTGCTAGAGATCGGCCTGCTTTGTTACGCCCTTCATAATTCAATTGCTGTAACCTAAGAGCTTGCCTTTTATGTTCCTTATTTAAGTAGGATGCTAATTTATGCTTTTCGGTTTGAAGTTCAGTAATTAGTGACTGACTGTCAGGATTGAGTTTATGTCGTGCTTCTAAATTTTCTATTACGGCCAGATGGTTTGTTAGAAATAATCTTCTTTGTTTATTAATTGAGGCTTTAATAGCTATTAGTTCACCCCGAACTACACATTTATGTGCTTCCCATATATGGAGTTTAGACACGTCTGGAGTGTTGTTACTTGTAAAATAATTTAGAATTAATTCAGATATTTGATGGGCAACGGAGGGGTCGGCTAAAAGTAAGTCATCTAGCTTCCATATGTAATCATGTATGGGTTTAGATGGCCATGTGAGGGTTCCAAGAACCGACGCATGATCTGACCATGTTATGGGAGTAATGCTGGTAGAGGTAAAAAGTGAAAGTCCTGTCACGTCGGTAAAAATATAATCAATTCTGGAATATTGTTTATGTGGGTAAGAAAAAAATGTGTAATCCTCTCTAAAAGGGTGATGGTTTCTCCATAGGTCTTTTGCTGTTAATGATCTCAGACATTTCTGTATGCGAGTTATTTGGGATAAGGGGACTGAGGTATTCTTAGAGGAGCAATCTAATAATGGGTCGAGGGGCATATTGAGATCTCCACAGAGTATAAGCGTTCCTTTTTGGTGTTCTAGGATAAGGTTAGTTACGGTTTTGAAAAAATGAGCTTGTTTAACATTGGGGGTATAGATGGAAACCAATGTAACCGGTCGGCCATAAAGCAGGCCTACCAGTATAATATATCTGCCCATTTTATCTCTAATGGTTTTAATTGTAGTAAACGGGATGTTTTTCCGTATCAATATAGCAACTCCATGTTTTTTAGATTTGGGGTGAGAGGCGTAAAATGGAGTGCCAAATTTATATGTAAATGTGCGTGGTTCTTTTCCTTTTAGGAAATGTGTTTCCTGTAGAAAAATCAGGTCCGATTTATATTTATTAAAATCATGTATAGCCTGGGATCTTTTTGAAGGGATATTTAAGCCTTTTGCATTTATAGTTTGGATATGGATTGAGTTCAAGGGTGTTTTTCTACCTGGGTGATCAGGCATAAGGGTAATTTAGTAAATTAATAAAATGTCGGCCATGTGGCAGTAGGGAATTAGTGTCAATACAGGCAGGGGAAGGAGATGAAAAGCAGTGATAGGAAAGCGTTGGCATGTTGGTAATGCCAATAGAATAAGAGACATAATAAAACAAAAAATTGTTAAGCAATAACATTACTTATAAAGATTGGCAATGTGGAGGATGCGTTCCTTCCTCCATGGCAATAAAAACACAAAACATATAACTTAAACCATGTACCATAACTAAAGACCTGTGAAAAATTAATAATTAAGAATATGGGCTTCTAGGGTTGGATATATAATATATATCGAAGCATGTGGGTATATCTTTATTTATAGTTGTCTGAAATGAATAGAGGCTCTCTACAAATTAGTAAAGTAAGGCCCATTGCATTGACTAGTGATATTAAAGAGAGTAACTGAGAAACAAAAACAATACTCATTTAACCTTTAACTCTAGGATAATTAGTATTTTAGGGTTTATATATGTAGCTCTGAGAAAGAGCATTTAGATAATAATATAGTATTACTGCCCAAACCGTTCAACTTTCAATCAATATAACATAACTGTGAACATTGGGAAAGAAACAAGAAAGATCAAAACATTAAGGCATTGTTTATACTTATCAGCTTTACATGAATGAAAACTACACCTGTGATTATGCATTTTAGTAAGAGTAATGGAGATATAAAATATGAGCTCCTTATTTTAGACTATATGAAAGTTCAGATACAATCAATAAACAATTTGAGGGGTGTCTAGAAGACAAACATACAACCTGGTTTTCGTGTAGGTCTGGAATTAGGGCTGCTGTAAGTCCACACAGAAAAAAGAAAAAAGAAAGGCTTAAGGAAGTTCACTTATGTATTGAGTCTGTCTTGCGCCGTCCCGTGACCATGTTCCACTCAGGTCTTTGAGATTTAGGGTAAGGATGATGAGGACCATCTTCTTTTGAGGGCTCTTGTGGATGTGGTCTTGAAAAAGTGATGTTGAGGCTTTTAGATAGATGATCTAGATCCTCCAGGTCCTTGTATATTATGGATTTACCGTCTTTGTGTACTAGGAGACTAAAAGGAAAGCCCCAACGATATTTTATCTTATGTTCCTGTAGGATGGAGGTGATAAAACGTAGAGAGCATCGTTTTTCAATGGTAGCCGGGCATATGTCTTGGTAAACTTGGAGTTCCTGACCCAGAAATAAGATAGATTTTTGGCTTCGTGCTTGTTTCCAAATAGCTTCCTTCACTGTAAAGTGAGCAAATTTCATGATAACGTCCCTAGGCGGGCTAGGTCCGGTAGGTTTCGGTCTAAGGGCTCTGTGGGCCCGTTCCAGTGTTGTTTCAGATAACTCCAGGGTAGGGTCCAGGTGTCGAAAGAATTGTAATAAATGAGAGACTAACTTGTCTTGGGTGATGTCTTCAGATATCCCTCTGATTCGCAGATTGCTGCGGCGACTACGATTGTCTAAGTCTTCGACTTTTAATTGCAGAGATTGGATAATTATATCTTGGCAGCTCATATGTTGTATATTATTACTGACTTGGGTTTCCAAATGTTCCTGACCCTCCTCCAAGTATTCTAGCTTAGAGTTCATTTCGGACATATCCTTTCTTAATGTAGAAATTTCGTTTTTAATAAACAGTTTTAAGTCCGCTATGTTGTGTTTGGAGGGGAGGGAGGCAATAGTGGTTTGAATCTGGGATAATTGATCAGAAGATTGAGAAGTCATGTTTGCTTCCAATGAGGATTCCATTATGTGGGGTTCGTTGGTAGGCAGTTCAGGGTTTGGTAGTGTGGTGGTGGTTGTCGGTTTAAAAAAGGAGCTCACTGAGTTTGGTTTTGTACTGGACACTTTTTTGCCTGATCTTGATGATCTCCTTGCTGCCATTAACAAAAAATGGGTAGGAAAACAGACAACCAATTATGATATTAAACCTCTCCCAGGTTCGGTAAGCAAAAAGAGACAAAAGACATTCGAGTATAAGACTTGCTAGAGTAGTCTCTGTATGTCTGCAATCAAGCAGCCTCCCTGCTGAGTTATTATAGCGGGCAGCGTTGTGTACTTCTTTTAGTCAGACCAAGATATACCTTCTCAGTTATTAGGGTATGATTTTTCAGTATTGAGGTATCTTAGCCTTAGTAATATATTGTTAATAGGGTAAGGGGTGATGCTGAAATGGTGATCAGGCCATATATAGCTTTTAGCGTTGCTGTTAAAAAAGCCACGTGGCTGAGTTTAGTATTGAGAATGAGCAGCTCCAGCTAGGTAAGGGTGTATATCTTACAGAGGACCTATATTTCCTTTCTTGTCGTGCAGTATTTATTTGCCAGTGTTGCTTCTTGGCTATATTGAGTTATCCGGTAATCAGTGTGGAGAAGTCGAGTGACTTACATATTGTTAGCGCATCAGGTCTGACCGGCAATATGGCGCTCACCCGTGTCGCAGGTCCTTCTTCTTTAAGAGCGATCTTGAGCTGTTAAAGTGATCAATTCCCTCTGAAATGTCGTCGGTATTCCGATGTAGGTTTTCATAGATCATTAATGTCAAAGTTTGTAGCGTTATGGTGCATTTAGATGCCATGTAGTGAAGAAATGCTACGGAGCTATTTTACATTGCAGCCGTGGACCTGCACGGCTACGCCCCGCCTCCCTTTCATTTATAATTTTTATTTGTTTTATATATTTTAAAAATGGACATATGCTCAAAATCCATGTAACTATAAGCATATTGAAATCAATACAAATACATACATTATATATATATATATATATATATATATATATATATATATATATATATATATATATATATATATATCTAGAACTCCTATAATTTTAAATAATGTTTGTTTATTGCATTTTTATAAGAACCTTTTTAGGATCTATTAATCCCCTTCATTTATAACAACACAAAGAACAAAAATAAATGAAGGTTAATATGCTTCTTGTTGACACACACAACTATAAAATTCCACCTTTATATTGAATTGCCACATATCTATACCTTCCACCTTTAATTAAAATACATAGAACAGCCAATCCAAAACATTCAAGCCCTATATATGGCCTCAGGTGACACAGACAAACATGTCTTGATAAAGCCTAAGGGCGAAACGCGTTGACCTTGACACTGTTGTCACTCTGCACTTTATATTTTTATTTGTCTAAGATATTGATTGCTATTATAATTGCCAAGAAAGGAAAGACAACTACCACAGGATCTCCTTTGCTGATTACTTTCTGCAACATTGCAGCTGGACGTTGCTACAACCTGCATTTGTTTCTAATCAGCTCTATCAAGTTGCACAGAACAACTGCCAAGTTTTACTTTTGATCTCCTACTATACAGATCATACTGTTAGTCACTACTAGTGACCGCAAAGATTTCCTTTAAGTCACCACTGTTCGTGACCGCAAAGACCACTCTTAAGTCACAATCTGTGACCGCAAAGATATAACCGCAAGTTAATATATGTAAGTCACAATTTGTGACCGCAAAGACCCTGCTGTATAACATCACTGATGTCCAGTAAAGATTCTACTCCTAGTCCCCTCTTGTGACCGCAAAGACCCCACTGTTAGTCACTTCCGTGACCGCAAAGATCTTATCACAGTCACTATAAGTGACCTCCAAGTCCACACTGTGAGGATTGCATTATAGTCACTAAACGTGACCGCACAGTCTAACATCCAAGTCACTGAACGTGACCGCACAGTCTAACATCCAAGTCACTGAACGTGACCGCAAAGACCACACCAATAGAGACATCAGGTGTGCCAAAATACCAGCGTAAGTTGCAATCTCCCCCAAGACTCCCTAATTATACATGGAATAGGGGAATACACCTTCTGATACACATACAGATTAAAGTTTAAAAAAATTGCAACATAATAAGCGCTTGACAGAATATCAAGGATCACTGGTTATATTGCAACTAAATTGAAACAGCTACGATCACAAGTGTGACGTAGGAAAAGTCACATGACATATTTTAAAATACCAGTCTCTCACTAACGGACCGGTAACAAACACCTGCCATAACAGCGGGTAGGTTATCTCATTTGGAACTTTAAGTTTTTTGAATTCAATATTTTGGACACTATTATTTGTTACATCATATAACAGGTACCTGATTATTAATAGCGGAAACATTAACTAAAGTTATCCAATTGTCTTTTCTGATGCAATCTATGTTATAAGGGAGACGTCCCTTTTTATCTTGTGTTGTTTTTAGCAAGTTATTAAATTCCTGTATAACTATACAAATGTTTTATTAGTTTTTACATATAGATAAGAAGCCCATATATAGACAAGAAGCTTATATATATCAGTTCATACATAAAAGTTTATTTACATTATATATTTTTTTCATTAACTCTTCTAAACTGAATGTTGATAATCTGCATTAAATATATAAATACAAGATTGCAACATATATATAAAATATTCATTTAATTTCAAAAATATAAATATTCAAATCATATAATTTAACTAAATGCTCTACCCGTGCTAATTTAGCGCTGGACTACATTCACTACAGCCAGGGACATAGACATGGTGTCAATCTGAAGGGTTTTAGTATATTCCGCAAATGGCAGCAGTAGGTCATGCAATGATGGGAGCTTTTGCCATTCACTAGGGAGAAGCTGACCCATCCTATGTTGTTTGCGATTTGACAGAACGAGTCTTTCACTTTGAGGAGTCGTGCGATCATGTTGAATGTACTTGACCAGCGTGTGGGGCAGTCATTTAAAACAGGCCACACTGCTCCAATATCTTCTGTGTTGCAACGGAAGACTTGCGGAGGAGTTTCACTACTGACCTTGGTTTATCAAGAATTCTCTTAACACTTGTCTCCTTCTGCACCATGTGGACCACAAGTTGTAAGGTATACACTACACACGGTGTTCAGTCCATGTCGATCTGTTGGTACCTAACAAGAGGAAAGAGCACAGCCAAATAAGCATAAAGTATAGAAAAGGTTTACATTCATATTTTAATGATGGGAATACTTTTACACAAGATTAGTACAAACTTCAAAGTAGTAGAAATAGAAAAATAACAACAAAAGATACATCAGAGTAGAGCAGAGTTAGAAAGCCTGCCCCCAACATCAATCTCTTATCCATCCATTCCAATTTCCATGTTAAAATTGACTATCATGAAAAAGATAAAAAAAAAAAAAAAAATGGCTCACCCCAAATCATCAATTTCAGACTCAGAGTCACTTTTCGTTATTGGGGAGTCAACGTCTTCTGCTGCTGCTGTGGTGTGTTTAAATGCTGCCACCATATTACTCCCATTGTCTGTTATCACTGTAAGGATCTTCCTCTTTGATATGTACCACTCTTGCAAGCATTTTTCCATACATGATTTGATTGACAGTGCAGTGTGTGGGTGTGCTACTTGTTCAAGGGCCAACAATATGTGTTCAGCTTTATTTTGGTCAACACAAAAGTAGCATGCACTTATACCAAGGAATGAAGCTGTTAGTCCTTTTTTTGTCCAACAATCAGTGCAAACAGATACTCTCCAGACAGCAGTCAGTCTCTTTTTGAATTTTTGAGTTTTGTTTTTCATCTTCATAATGTTTGTCAATCAGATTGTTTATTTTAGTTTTCTTTGGAACACTCAGTCTCCTATCTACAGTCTACATCATGTTAACAAAGTCCTCATCTTCAATCGTTCTGACTGGTAATCCAGTGCACCCAATCCATTTTGTTATGGCATCCTCCCTGGCCTGTTGTTCCTTAGAGTCATTTTTGTATTTTGAAGTACTTAGAAGAGCTATGTAAATATTTTGCTGTGGTGCACTGGCTTGACTTGGCCCATCGTTGGATGTTTTCTGTATCTGGGGGGTTGAATCAGGGGGAAAAATATAAAATTATTCTGATTTTTCTTTCTATCTCACCCATCCACAGCTCAAAGTTAAATTGTCTCTATATACTACATTTATGTCCCTACCTCCTACAATATATCCAAAGGGTTAGTTATCTAATCAAAACAGGACATCAGTGGGTTTTTTAGGCTTGTATTAAAGTGACATAAAACATGTTAGGAATGGAATAGGATAATAAAATGTATTTAATTACTTTACCTGCTATTTTATACTGCAGTGCCTCGCCATTAAACCTTTCTTTTTAGTTTCTGAATTGTAAAGCTCTAAACTCCCCCCACACATTTCCTTCTATCGATATATCTATATCTGTGGGGGGGGTTTTGGTAGGCTAGAATTAAAAAATCCATGGGGATTATGTGCTGGAGCATGCCTAGAAGCTGTGAACTCTGTTGAAATGCAATGCCTGTGTAAAACACTGATGGGGGGGGGGGGGGTATAGTTGTAGTTGACTGCTCCAGGGTGGCCAGGGGGCAGTTTAGCTATGTAATTAATTTTGCTTATTTTGGAAAATTATATAAAAAAAAATACTTGACAGCAATTTTTAAACAACTTTTGTATGCAAACTCTTTTTAATTAATTAGCCCTTTTAGGATTTGCACAGATCTCAACCTTTTTAATGTCCCTTTAAGTTTAGTGAAAACAACAGTTTGGGTTACCTCCCTGACCTGACTTTTATAACATTAGCTTAAAAAATGATTTAAGTGTGCATCCCTTTGTATGAATTTTCGGGATGACTCATCTGCAAATGACGCTTCAAGTTTGTTGTATTTTTTACCAGTAATTGTCACTCCACATGGTTCGCAAAGGGTCTTGTTTTCCTTAGCATCAAATGTAAAATGCATCATAGATCTTCTCTTCTCTTTCTTCCAAACGCTAACATTTCTGGACAGTTTGTGCAGCAGTGTATGTTGCTACCTGGTGATGACTGGTGTTACACAAAAAGAAAGATATAACTAGTCAAAATGATAATATAGAAAACAGAAAATTGCTGTAAGTAGTGATGTCGCGAATAGTTCACCGGTGAATAGTTCCCGGCGAACATAGCCTGTTTGCGTTCGCCGCGGCGGGCGAATATATGCGATGTTCGATCCGCCCCCTATTTGTCACCATTGAGTAATACTTTGACCCTGTACCTCACAGTCAGCAGACACATTCCAGCCAATCAGCAGCAGACCCTCCCTTCCAGACCCTCCTACCTCCTGGACAGCATCCATTTTAGATTCATTCGGAAGCTGCATTCTTAGTGAGAGGAGGGACAGTGTAGCTGCTGCTGATTTAATAGGGAAATCGATAGCTAGGCTAGTGTATTCAGTGTCCACTACAGTCCTGAAGGACTCATCTGATCTCTGCTGTAAGGACAGCACCCCAAAAAGCCCTTTTTAGGGCTAGAACATCAGTCTGCTTTTTTTTTTCCCCTGTATAATCTAATTGCAGTTGCCTGCCTGCCAGCGTGTGTGTGTGAGGATCACAGCGTATACTGTGCCCACTTGCCCAGTGCCACCACTCATATCTGGTGTAACAGTAGTGTACATTTAAAAAAACAACACTTTTTTGACTGTGTTAAATAATAGCAGTCAGTTTCCTTCACACATGTGCGTTTCAGTGCCTGCCTGCCAGGGCACAGTGTCACCCCAGTGCAACTCATATCTGGTGTAACAGTAGTGTACATTTAAAAAAAAAAAACACTTTTTTGACTGTGTTAAATAATAGCAGTCAGTTTCCTTCACACGTGTGCGTTTCAGTGCCTGCCTGCCAGGGCACGGTGTCACTCCAGTGCAACTCATATCTGGTGTAACAGTAGTGTACATTTAAAAAAAACAACACTTTTTTGACTGTGTTAAATAATAGCAGTCAGTTTCCTTCACACGTGTGCGTTTCAGTGCCTGCCTGCCTGCCAGGGCACAGTGTCACACCAGTGCAACTCATATCTGATGTAACAGTAGTGTACATTTAAAAAAAAAAACACTTTTTTGACTGTGTTAAATAATAGCAGTCAGTTTCCTTCACACGTGTGCGTTTCAGTGCCTGCCAGGGCACAGTGTCACCCCAGTGCAACTTATGGCCTAGATTTAGAGTTCGGCGGTAGCCGTCAAAACCAGCGTTAGAGGCTCCTAACGCTGGTTTTGGCCGCCCGCTGGTATTTGGAGTCAGTGATTAAAGGGTCTAACGCTCACTTTACAGCCGCAACTTTTCTATACCGCAGATCCCCCTACGCCATTTGCGTAGCCTATCTTTTCAATGGGATCTTTCTAACGCTGGTATTTAGAGTCGTTTCTGCAGTGAGCGTTAGAGCTCTAACGACAAGATTCCAGCCGCCTGAAAATAGCAGGAGTTAAGAGCTTTCTGGCTAACGCCGGTTTATAAAGCTCTTAACTACTGTACCCTAAAGTACACTAACACCCATAAACTACCTATGTACCCCTAAACCGAGGTCCCCCCACATCGCCGCAACTCGATTAAAAATTTTAACCCCTAATCTTCCGACCGCCACCTACGTTATACTTATGTACCCCTAATCTGCTGCCCCTAACCCCGCCGACCCCTATATTACATTTATTAACCCCTAATCTGCCCCCCACAACATCGCCGCCAGCTACTTAAAATAATTAACCCCTAATCTTCCGACCGCAAAGCGCCGCCACCTACGTTATCCCTATGTACCCCTAATCTGCTACCCCTAACACCGCCGACCCCTATATTATATTTATTATCCCCTAATCTGCCCCCCTCAACGTCGCCGACACCTGCCTACACTTATTAACCCCTAATCTGCCGAGCGGACCGCACCGCTACTATAATAAAGTTATTAACCCCTAACCCGCCTCACTAACCCTATCATAAATAGTATTAACCCCTAATCTGCCCTCCCTAACATCGCCGACACCTAACTTCAATTATTAACCCCTAATCTTCCGATCGGAGCTCACCGCTATTCTAATAAATGTATTAACCCCTAAAGCTAAGTCTAACCCTAACACTAACACCCCCCTAACTTAAATATAATTTTAATCTAACGAAATAAATTAACTCTTATTAAATAAATTAATCCTATTTAAAGCTAAATACTTACCTGTAAAATAAATCCTAATATAGCTACAATATAAATTATAATTATATTATAGCTATTTTAGGATTAATATTTATTTTACAGGCAACTTGGTATTTATTTTAACCAGGTACAATAGCTATTAAATAGTTAAGAACCATTTAATAGTTACCTAGTTAAAATAATAACAAAATTACCTGTAAAATAAATCCTAACCTAAGATATAATTAAACCTAACACTACCCTATCAATAAAATAATTAAATAAACTGCCTACAATTACCTACAATTAACCTAACACTACACTATCAATAAATTAAATAAACACAATTGCTACAAATAAATACAATTAAATAAACTAGCTAAAGTACAAAAAATAAAAAAGAACTAAGTTACAGAAAATAAAAAAATATTTACAAACATAAGAAAAATATTACAACAATTTTAAACTAATTACACCTACTCTAAGCCCCCTAATAAAATAACAAAGCCCCCCAAAATAATAAATTCCCTACCCTATTCTAAATTTAAAAAGTTACAAGCTCTTTTACCTTACCAGCCCTGAACAGGGCCCTTTGCGGGGCATGCCCCAAGAAGTTCAGCTCTTTTGCCTGTAAAAGAAAACATACAATACCCCCCCCCCCCAACATTACAACCCACCACCCACATACCCCTAATCTAACCCAAACCCCCCTTAAATAAACCTAACACTAAGCCCCTGATGATCTTCCTACCTTGTCTTCACCATGCCAGGTTCACCGATCCGTCCTGGCTCCAAGATCTTCATCCAACCCAAGCGGGGGCTAGACATCCACTGAAGAAGTCCAGAAGAGGGTCCAAAGTCTTCCTCCTATCCGGCAAGAAGAGGACATCCGGACCGGCAAACATCTTCTCCAAGCGGCATCTTCGATCTTCTTCCATCCGGTGCGGAGCGGGTCCATCTTGAAGCAGGCGACGCGGATCCATCCTCTTCTTCCGATGTCTCCCGACGAATGACGGTTCCTTTAAGGGACGTCATCCAAGATGGCGTCCCTCGAATTCCGATTGGCTGATAGGATTCTATCAGCCAATCGGAATTAAGGTAGGAATTTTCTGATTGGCTGATGGAATCAGCCAATCAGAATCTAGTTCAATCCGATTGGCCGATCCAATCAGCCAATCAGATTGAGCTCGCATTCTATTGGCTGATCGGAACAGCCAATAGAATGCGAGCTCAATCTGATTGGCTGATTGGATCAGCCAATCGGATTGAACTTGATTCTGATTGGCTGATTCCATCAGCCAATCAGAAAATTCCTACCTTAATTCCGATTGGTTGATAGAATCCTATCAGCCAATCGGAATTCGAGGGACGCCATCTTGGATGACGTCCCTTAAAGGAACCGTCATTCGTCGGGAGACATCGGAAGAAGAGGATGGATCCGCGTCGCCTGCTTCAAGATGGACCCGCTCCGCACCGGATGGAAGAAGATCGAAGATGCCGCTTGGAGAAGATGTTTGCCGGTCCGGATGTCCTCTTCTTGCCGGATAGGAGGAAGACTTTGGACCCTCTTCTGGACTTCTTCAGTGGATGTCTAGCCCCCGCTTGGGTTGGATGAAGATCTTGGAGCCAGGACGGATCGGTGAACCTGGCATGGTGAAGACAAGGTAGGAAGATCATCAGGGGCTTAGTGTTAGGTTTATTTAAGGGGGGTTTGGGTTAGATTAGGGGTATGTGGGTGGTGGGTTGTAATGTTGGGGGGGGGGGGTATTGTATGTTTTCTTTTACAGGCAAAAGAGCTGAACTTCTTGGGGCATGCCCCGCAAAGGGCCCTGTTCAGGGCTGGTAAGGTAAAAGAGCTTGTAACTTTTTAAATTTAGAATAGGGTAGGGAATTTATTATTTTGGGGGGCTTTGTTATTTTATTAGGGGGCTTAGAGTAGGTGTAATTAGTTTAAAATTGTTGTAATATTTTTCTTATGTTTGTAAATATTTTTTTATTTTCTGTAACTTAGTTCTTTTTTATTTTTTGTACTTTAGCTAGTTTATTTAATTGTATTTATTTGTAGCAATTGTGTTTATTTAATTTATTGATAGTGTAGTGTTAGGTTAATTGTAGGTAATTGTAGGTAGTTTATTTAATTATTTTATTGATAGGGTAGTGTTAGGTTTAATTATATCTTAGGTTAGGATTTATTTTACAGGTAATTTTGTTATTATTTTAACTAGGTAACTATTAAATAGTTCTTAACTATTTAATAGCTATTGTACCTAGTTAAAATAAATACCAAGTTGCCTGTAAAATAAATATTAATCCTAAAATAGCTATAATATAATTATAATTTATATTGTAGCTATATTAGGATTTATTTTACAGGTAAGTATTTAGCTTTAAATAGGATTAATTTATTTAATAAGAGTTAATTTATTTCGTTAGATTAAAATTATATTTAAGTTAGGGGGTGTTAGTGTTAGGGTTAGACTTAGCTTTAGGGGTTAATACATTTATTAGAATAGCGGTGAGCTCCGATCGGAAGATTAGGGGTTAATAATTGAAGTTAGGTGTCGGCGATGTTAGGGAGGGCAGATTAGGGGTTAATACTATTTATGATAGGGTTAGTGAGGCGGGTTAGGGGTTAATAACTTTATTATAGTAGCGCTCAGGTCCGCTCGGCAGATTAGGGGTTAATAAGTGTAGGCAGGTGTCGGCGACGTTGTGGGGGGCAGATTAGGGGTTAATAAATATAACATAGGGGTCGGCGATGTTAGGGCAGCAGATTAGGGGTACATAGGGATAACGTAGGTTGCGGCGGTTTACGGAGCGGAAGATTAGGGGTTAAAACTGTAATGCAGGGGTCAGCGATAGCGGGGGCGGAAGATTAGGGGTTAATAAGTGTAAGGTTAGGGGTGTTTAGACTTGGGGTTCATGTTAGGGTGTTAGGTGCAGACGTAGGAAGTGTTTCCCCATAGGAAACAATGGGGCTGCGTTAGGAGCTGAACGCTGCTTTTTTGCAGGTGTTAGGTTTTTTTTCAGCTCAAACAGTCCCATTGTTTCCTATGGGAGAATCGTGCACGAGCACGTTTTTGAGGCTGGCCGCGTCCGTAAGCAACTCTGGTATCGAGAGTTGCATTTGCGGTAAAAATGCCCTACGCTCCTTTTTTGGAGCCTAACGCAGCATTTGATTAAACTCTCGATACCAGAGTTAAATTTATGGTGAGGCCAGAAAAAAGCCCGCGGAGCGTTAACAGCCCTTTTACCGCCGAACTCTAAATCTAGGCCTATATCTGGTGTAACAGTAGTGTACATTTAAAAAAAACAACACTTTTTTGACTGTGTTAAATAATAGCAGTCAGTTTCCATCACACGTGTGCGTTTCAGTGCCTGCCTGCCAGGGCACAGTGTCACCCCAGTGCAACTCATATCTGGTGTAACAGTAGTGTACATTTAAAAAAAAAAAAAAAAAAAAACAACACTTTTTTGACTGTGTTAAATAATAGCAGTCAGTTTCCTTCACACGTGTGCATTTCAGTGCCTGCCTGCCAGGGCACAGTGTCACCCCAGTGCAACTCATATCTGGTGTAACAGTAGTGTACATTTAAAAAAAAAACTGTAATAGATTGAATAGCAGTTAGTTGTCTGCAAGCGTGTGTGTCAGGTCTACAGCGTCTACTCTGCCAACTTCTGCCAGTGCACAGTGCCACTCATATCTGTTGTCACAGTAGCCTGCACGCATAGTACCACTAATCGAAAAAAAAATGACAGGCAGAGGCAGGCCACCCCTCAGGGGCCGCCGTGTTCGTAGTGCTGTGATTCCCTTTGGCCCTAGAATAATGCCCAGTGTTCAGAGGCTATGTACCCCGAACTCGAACAGTTCTGAGGACATAGTTGACTGGCTAACACAGGACATCCAATCTTCTACAGCTTCCGTTAGGAACCTTGACGCACCATCCTCCTCCAGCTTAGCTTCGGGCACCTCTCAAGTTACCACTCGCCCACCTGCCGCCACCACCAACACTAGCACCACAGCCGCTTCACTTGATCTGTCAGAGGAGTTATTTACACATCAGTTGGAAGAAATGAGTGATAGTGATGCGCAACCATTATTGCCACAGGATGTAGATAACAGGGATATGTCTCAGTCAGGCAGCATTACACACATGGACGTACGGTGTGATGATGATGATGTTGTACCCACATCTGCTTCCTTTGCTGAGTTGTCAGATACAAGTGAAGTGGTTGATGATGACGTTGCGTCCGTGGATGTCACGTGGGTGCCTGCTAGAAGAGAAGAAGAAAAGGGGGAAAGTTCAGATGGGGAGACAGAGAGGAGGAGGAGACGAGTTGGAAGCAGGGGGAGGTCATCGCAAGGAGCTAGTGGCACAGTCAGACAGCATGCATCGGCACCCGGGGTCAGCCAGACAGCATGCTAATCAACGCATGCTGTTGCCACCACCAGAATGCCGTCATTGCAGAGCTCAGCAGTGTGGCATTTTTTTTGTGTGTCTGCCTCTGACAACAGCGATGCCATTTGCAACCTGTGCCAAAAGAAACTGAGTCGTGGGAAGTCATACACCCACCTAGGTACAACTGCTTTGCAAAGGCACATGATCGCACATCACAAACGCCTATGGGATCAACACATGAGTACAAGCAGCACACAAACTCAAAGCCGCCATCCTCCTCCTGGTCCAGCATCTTCAGCCACGTCAACCACTGCTGTCCTCCTTGCCCCCTCTCAACTATCCGCCACTCCGTCTCTCGCCTTGAGCAGTTCCTGCTCATCTGCCCACAGTCAGGTGTCTGTCAAAGACATGTTTGAGCGTAAGAAGCCAATGTCACAAAGTCGACCCCTTGCCCGGCATCTGACAGCTGGCTTGTCTGAACTCTTAGACCGCCAGCTTTTACCATACAAGCTGGTGGAGTCTGAGGCGTTCCAAAAATTTGTAGCTATTGGGACACCGCAGTGGAAGGTACCCGGACGAAATTTCTTTGCACAAAAGGCAATCCCTAACCTGTACTCGATTGTGAAAAAGGAAGTAATGGCATGTCTGGCACACAGTGTTGGGGCAAGGGTCCATCTGACCACTGATACCTGGTCTGCAAAGCATGGTCAGGGCAGGTATATCACCTACACTGCGCATTGGGAAAACCTGCTGACGGCTGCCAAGCATGGAATGTGTGGCTCTGCAGAGGAGTTGGTGACACCGCCATGACTTGCAGGCAGGCCTGCTGCCACCTCCTCTACTCCTCCTACTCTATCCTCTTCCATAACCTCCTCGGCTGAGTCCTCTTCTGCTGCTGCGTCTTGCTCCACATCAACGGCACCCCCCAGCTCCCCAGGTACTATTCCACATCCCGGATACGGCAGTGTCATGCCGTCTTGGGGTTGACTTGCCTGAAAGCAGAGAGTCACACCGGACCAGCACTCCTGTCCACCCTGAACGCACAGGTGGATCAGTGGCTGACTCCGCACCAACTGGAGATCGGCAAAGTGGTTTCTGACGGAAGAAATTTGGTGGTGGCATTGAATTTGGGCAAGTTGACACATGTGCCGTGCATGGCACATGTGTGTAATCTGATCATACAACGCTTTGTGCATAAGTACCCAGGCTTACAGGACGTCCTGAAGCAGGCCAGGAAGGTGTGTGGCCATTTCAGGCATTGCTACATGGCCATGGCGCACTTTTCAGATATCCAGTGGAGAAACAACATGCCAGTGAGGCGCTTGATTTGCGACAGCCCGACACGTTGGAATTCAACACTCCTAATGTTCAACTGCCTGATCCAACAAGAAAAAGCTGTTAACGAATATTTGTATGACCGGGGTGCTAGGACAGCCTTTGCGGAGCTGGGAATATTTTTCCACGTTACTGGACGCTCATGCGCAATACCTGTAGGCTCATGCGTCCTTTTGAGGAGGTGACAAACCTAGTCAGTCGCACCGAAGGCACCATCAGCGACATCATACCATTTGTTTTCTTCCTGGAGCGTGCCCTGCGAAGAGTGCTGGATCAGGCCATAGATGAGCGTGAAGAGGAAGAGGAAGAGTTGTGGTCACCATCACCACCAGAAACAGCCTTATCAGCATCGCTTGCTGGACCTGCGGCAATGCTGGAAGAGGATTGTGAGGAAGAGGAGTCAGAGGAGGAATGTGGCTTTGAGGAGGAGGAGGAAGACCAACCACAACAGGCATCCCAGGGTGCTCATTGTCACCTATCTGGTACCCGTGGTGTTGTACGTGGCTGGGGGGAAGAAGATACCTTCAGTGAGATCACTGAGGACGAGGAACGGGACATGAGTAGCTCAGCATCCAACCTTGTGCAAATGGGGTCTTTCATGCTGTCGTGCATGTTGAGGGACCCTTGTATAAAAAGGCTGAAGGAGAACGACCTGTACTGGGTGTCCACGCTACTAGACCCCCGGTATAAGCATAAAGTGCCTGAAATATTACAGAATTACCACAAGTCGGAAAGGATGCAGCAGTTCCAAAATAAATTAAAAAGTATGCTTTACACAGCGTATAAGGGTGATGTCACAGCACAATGGGAATCTAACAGGGGAAGAGGTGAAATTAATCCTCCTCCTCCCACGACCACGCTGGCAAGGACAGGATGCTTTACAGACGTGTTGTTGATGGAGGACATGCAGAGCTTTTTAAGTCCTACGCATCGCCACAGCCCTTCAGGGTCCACCCTCAGAGAATGACTCGACCGACAGGTAGCAGACTACCTCGCCTTAACTGCAGATATCTACACTCTGAGGAGCAATGAACCCCTTGACTACTGGGTGTGCAGGCTTGACCTGTGGCCTGAGCTATCCCAATTTGCGATAGAACTTCTGGCCTGCCCCGCTTCAAGTGTCCTGTCAGAAAGGACTTTCAGTGCAGCAGGAGGTATTGTCACTGAGAAGAGAAGTCGCCTAGGTCAAAAAAATCTAGATTACCTCACCTTTATTAAGATGAATGAGGGATGGATCCCGAAGGGACTGACAGTGGGCGATACATTTGACTAAAAAAGGCCTGATGAAATGAGCTGCCTTGGGCTAAAAATGGTCCACACGCTGCTGTATTTTATCTCTGAATGCCGGATGACTTGCGTGACTTATCCGCCACCAACTAGGGTTCAGGCCACAATGTTTTAGGGCACTTTCTGCCTGGGAAACAAACATCAATTTTTCTGGCCGCTTCTACAGCAGCGGCTGCAACAATACCTAATTTTTCAGGCATGTGTACATGCCTAATTTTTCTGGCCTCTGGTGCTGCACTGTGGCTTCAAAAACCAAACCAAAAAAAATGCACATAACAGGGATTAAACTGATAGGAATAGTACTACTTAACACACTCCTATCTGGTGGCACATTAGATTGCATGCACAGTGCCCCAAATTTGAAGTAGGAGGTCTGACCAAGCATCTTTTTCCATCTCCCGGTTCTTAAAATCGATGCCATATACATGTCCCCTGATAGGGGACGTAACAGGGATTAAACTGATAAGAATAGTACTGTTTAACACACCACTCCTATCTGGTGGCACATTAGATTGCACGCGCAGTGGCCCAAATTTGAAGTAGGAGGACCGACCAAGCATCTTTTTCCATCTCCCGGTTCCTAAAATCGATGCCATATACACGTCCCCTGATAGGGGACGTAACAGGGATTAAACTGATAAGAATAGTACTAATTAACACACCACTCCTATCTGGTGGCACATTAGATTGCACGCGCAGTGCCCCAAATTTGAAGTAGGAGGACCGACCAAGCATCTTTTTCCATCTCCCGGTTCCTAAAATCGATGCCATATACACGTCCCCTGATAGGGGACGTAACAGGGATTAAACTGATAAGAATAGAACTACTTAACACACCACTCCTATCTGGTGGCACATTAGATTGCATGCACAGTGCCCCAAATTTGAAGTAGGAGGACTGACCAAGCATCTTTTTCCATCTCCCGGTTCCTAAAATCGATGCCATATACACGTCCCCTGATAGGGGACTTAACAGGGATTAAACTGATTAGAATAGTACTACTTAACACACCACTCCTATCTGGTGGCACATTAGATTGCACGCACAGTGCCCCAAATTTGAAGTAGGAGGACCGACCAAGCATCTTTTTCCATCTCCCGGTTCCTAAAATTGATGCCATATACACGTCCCCTGATAGGGGACGTAACAGGGATTAAACTGATAAGAATAGAACTACTTAACACACCACTCCTATCTGGTGGCACATTAGATTGCACGCGCAGTGCCCCAAATTTGAAGTAGGAAGACCGACCAAGCATCTTTTTCCATCTCCCGGTTCCTAAAATCGATGCCATATACATGTCCCCTGATAGGGGACGTAACAGGGATTAAACTGATAAGAATAGTACTACTTAACACAACACTCCAATCTGGTGGCACATTAGATTGCACGCGCAGTGCCACACATTTGAAGTAGGAGGACCGACCAAGCATCTTTTTCCATCTCCTGGTTCCTAAAATCAATGCCATATACACGTCCCCTGATAGGGGGCGTAACAGGGATTAAACTGATAGGAATAGTACTACTTAACACACCTTATAATAATGCAGAGAGAGGCAACGCAGAGAGAGGAGTCTGAAGAAGAGGAGTCAGAGGAGGAAGGTGGCTTTGAGGAGGTGGAAGACCAAACACAGCAGGCGTCCCAGGGGGCTTGTTGTCACCTTTCGGGGACTCTTGGTGTTGTACGTGGCTGGGTGGAGGAAGAGACCTTCAATGACATCAGTGAGGACAAGGAACGGGACATGGCTAGCTTGGTATCCAACCTTGTGCAAATGGGGAGTTTGCGGTTGTGCAAATGGACTGTTTGCGGTTGTTTGCGGTGCGTTAAATGGGGAGTTTGGTCTGTCACTGTGAAGCGGGCGTAACCCTTACACTACCTGATCGATACAACATCATACCTGATGTTTTTTTTAAATTCCAATAATTTTTATTAGTTTTCAATTTTTTTCAAAACAATACAACAAGTAGAAAAGTACAGTTCACAGACATAACAAAAAACATCTGCAGTAGATGGCATTCATATAAATAGCATTTCTAGATTCTCTGGATCCTTTATTTCACAGAATTTTTAAGCCACCGCATTATTATCTTCTATCTATATTGTTCTATCTTTAAGGGTTATAAAGAAAGGTAAAAGTATAAGGGGAAGATTGGGGAGGGTGGAAAAGGAAGAGAATAAGATAGTGTATCCAGTTCTCACCAGTGTATATCTGATCTGAATGTGTGTTAAGCTAGGGTAGATGCCGTGTTCCCAAATAAAGAGTATATCATTAATAAAGTCGTGTTTGCCGATATAGTTGTAGTGATATTTTTCTAGTGTTATTATATGGTCCATCTCTGCTAGCCATTGTGTTTGAGTGGGGATGTCTTGGCTCTTCCATAGACGTGGAATTAATCTTTTTGCACTTGTTAGCATCAATTGGAGAAGTTTTGTACGGTAGATACAATGTGTTGGTGGAAGGATGTTGAGCATAATATGTTTACTATTGAGAGAGATATTTGTTCCTAGTATTTTATTAATACACCTTTCTATATGTGACCAGAATTCCGTCAAAAGTGGGCAATCCCACCATATGTGAGTTAAGCTGCCTGTCCCACCACAGCGCCTCCAGCATGCTGAGGAAGTAGTCGGAAAAATGTATCTAAGACGCTGTGGTGTCAGATACCAGCGAGAGAGTATTTTGTAGTTCAGCTCGGTTAGTAGCACCGAAGTGGAGGCAGAATGTGTAGCTTTAAAACTGTTTTTCCAGTCCTCATTCGTGATCTCCTCCAGTCCCTCAGTCTCCCACTTCTTTAGAAAGGTAGGACTACGGTCAGGAAAAGACCCTCTCAGTAGCTTATATGTCGAAGAAAGAAGTGATCTTTTGTAGTCGGGATTAATACATATCTTTTCGAATACAGTCAATGGTCTAAATATGTGAGCTTTGTGTGTGTTGTTGTGAAGCGCGTGTCTTATCTGTAGGTATGAGAACCAACCATGAAAGGGTGCTCCTAGTTTGTCGTTTAACTCAGTTCTGTCCTTAAACTTTCCTGATTCCAGTAAAAGATATATTGGCAAGTTACATAAATGTTTCTCAGAGTTCCAATGGGTAAAGGAGACCTTTTCTAAAAATAGTCGGTTGCCTAGTAAGGGGGTGAGAGGCGAAACTGGGGTGGAGATTGCAGTATCATGGGCTAAGACCGAATCCCAGATTTCTAGAGTGGCCTTGATATAAGCGTTCTGGTATGCCTGTGGTGGTCTGTGAATTTTAGGTAACCAAGCTATGTCTCTCATTTGGTCTATACCAGTAAGGGAGCTCTCAACCTGCACCCAAAGGTCTGATTGTCGGGAATGAGTCCAGGAGACCACTCTGGACAGGTGTACCGCCTTGTAGTAGTTTAAGAGGTTTGGCACACTAAGACCGCCATCCTCTTTATGCATGTATAGTGTGTGCTGGGAAACTCTAGGCTTTTTGTAGGACCATATGAAGGAATTGATCATTTTCTGTTGCGACCTTAGATATGAGATAGGCAGGGCCATCGGTAGTGTCCGGAAGAAAAATAGATATTTGGGTATTATCATCATTTTAATAGTGTTCACCCGCCCGAACCAGGAAAGATGTCCCTGCCTATGCCATCCCTCCAGAAGGTTTTTGATTGTTTTTTGTAGACTGATATAATTACACCGAAAGAGGTCTGTGTTGTTCTGGGGAAGATTTAAACCTAAATATTTAAGTTTATCTGTAACACGAAATGGCGTATGTTTCCGTATAAAGTCTATATCTTGCTGAGGGAGGTTCAATAACATTATGCCTGATTTTTCCATATTTATAGAAAAGTTAGAGACCTGCCCATATTCCTCTAGGGTTTTTACCAGGGCAGGAAGGGTAGTAGAAGGTGACTGGAGAGTGAAGATCACATCATCCGCAAATAATAGGCACTTTTGGTTTACTTGATTATATTGCAAGCCTAGTATATTTTTGTTTTCTCTGATTTTTATTGCTAGGATTTCGATAGTTATTGCAAATAGTAAAGGGGACAGAGGGCAACCCTGACGGGTTCCGTTTGTTATATGAAAAGACTGTGAAAGGGTTCCATTCACTCGGACTCTAGCTTGGGGGTTTGAGTACAACGCCTGAATTCTTGATATGAAAGCTTCCGAGAAGCCGAACTTCGACAGAGCCCCCCACATAAACTGCCAGTTGACCCTGTCGAAGGCCTTCTCAGCGTCAGATGACAGAAGCGCTAGAGGAGTCCCATTTTCTTTTGTGCACTGCAGGGATTGCAACACTCTAATTGTATTGTCCTTTGCCTCTCTACCCCTTACGAAGCCAACTTGATCTGGATGTATGATCTTAGGTAAAATTACGTTAAGGCGATTAGCGAGAATTTTTGCATAGATCTTTATATCAGTATTTAGAAGTGATATGGGTCTATAGTTACCCGCCAGGGTCCCCACTCTGTCTGCCTTCGGTATCACTGTAATTATGGCGTCTAGTAAAGAGGTAGAAAATGTCTCTCCACTATCTACAGATGTGAATAATGCATGTAGTGGGGAGCAGAGATGAGCCTGAAATAATTGGTAAAATTTGGCAGGTAACCCGTCGGGTCCTGGAGATTTACCATTTGGGAGTGCCTTAATGGTGTTTACTATTTCTTGGGTAGTTATTGGGGCGTCTAGCACCTGGCAGTCTTCCTCTGAGATACAAGGGGTCTCCAGAGAAGCAAGATAATGAGAAATATTTTTAGTTGTCTCCTGGGTGGTGTTGGAGTTGATATTATAGAGCTTTGTATAATAGGAAACAAACGTGTCTGCTATTTCTTCGTGTTTGCTGACCGGCCCTCTAGCGGGATGTATGATAGTCCTAATGAACGAATTAATCTGTCTTCTTTTAAGGGATCTTGCTAACAAGCGCCCCGCTTTATTACTTTCTGCGAAAAACTTGGCTTTGGTTGTTAAAGCCCTCAGGTGGGCTTTTTGGGTTAGATAATTGTTAAGGCCTTCCCGTGCTAGCTTAAGGTCAGTGAGCTTTTGGTCTGAAGTTGGGTCTACCTTGTGTGCTTTGTCAGCTGCGTTCAAATTGTCAGTCAGTGAGGTGAATTGAGCCTTTCCCAATTTCCGCAATCTAGCGGTATATTTGATTAAGTGTCCTCTTATGAAGCATTTATACGCCTCCCAATTATTGCGTACAGATGTGTCTTCTGGTTTGTTATGTAAAAAAAACTCCTTAGTCGCTTTAGTTACTTCTTTTACAGTTTCTTGATTTGCCAGAATAGTTTCATCTAACCTCCAAGTCATTGTGTTTTTCGGTCTAGTTGTCCAGAGAAAGGTGGACACGACCATACTGTGGTCTGACCAAGGTGTGTGTGATATAATAGACTGGGTCAGGCTAGTTAAGAGTGTTTGGCTACACATGATATAATCCAGTCTGGAGTAGGAATGTTGGGGGTGAGAAAAAAAGGTGTAATCTTTCTGTGTGGGGTGTGCAATTCTCCAGGTGTCAAAAAGTGAGATGGAGTGTAAGACTTCACAGTTGGCTTTTAGGGCTTTTTTTCTAAGATATGATTTCCCTGTGGAGTTGTCTAAAGCCGGGTGCATGGTAAAGTTGAAGTCCCCTCCCATAATAATTGGGCCTTTGGAGATGTCGAGAATAGCATTGGTAACCGATTTAAAAAAGTGGGGAGTGGGTCGATTCGGGGCGTATACATTGACAAAGGTGACCAAATTACCGTAGTATAGCCCTACTAGGATCAATAGTCTACCCTCTTTGTCGGTGTATTTCTGTGTCAATTCAAAGGGGGTGCCCCGTTTAAACGAAATACCAACACCATTATGCCTACTTGTGCTTGAGTTGAGGAAGTGCTTGTCAAAGTGTTGTGTGGCTAGCTGAGGTTCCTTTCTTTTCTTAAAATGAGTCTCCTGCAGCATAATTACATCAATTCCCTTTTTAAAAAAATCAAAATAGGCAATTGACCGTTTGCCTGCTGACAAGAAACCCTTTACATTCTGGCTTGCTATTCTAATTGTATTCATTTTCAGCCCTAGTTGTAGCTAAAAAGGGCGCTGGGTTAGTATTTTACCTTATTAGACTTGTGTGCCGGTGGTCTGGAAAAGAGGAAATAGACAAAGGTGGGGAGAGAGGGGAAGGAAAGATATAGTAGGGGGTAAGTGAACTATTACCTTTTAGATAGAGCAAATCTCCTCGTATTGTGAAGAGATACAGCAAACAGTATTTTAATTAACGAATACAGTATAATTATTTTAAATCTTGAAAAACTTTCAACAAACAAATGAGGCAGGATAACAGACCGGGTAACTATACACTTCACTGCCAATGTTTCAGCTGTTAATATCCTTAGCTATATAATTCCATGCTAATCAACATAATATATAAGATATCAACTCACTATTTGTCTCCTATTGTTAATCTGAGACACCTCTGTGTAACCAGCCCTATGAACATTAACAACATTGTAAATCAATCTTTAAAATGAACCTCCTTGTTACTTATGTAGGCTCCTCTCCTCGCTCACTCGGTATCAATGAGCTGTTAATTTACCAAACAAAAATATCTGGCTGAGGTATCTGTTTGCTTACTCTGGGTCAGAGCCTTTCTAAGCCCCGCAACCTCTTTTCGTACCGATTGCTGTGTTGTATTTTAGATTTATCTATATTGGGGCCAGTTATTTTGGAAGTAATACTATGGGGTATACATCTTATTTTCTTTCAGGAGCCCTTATGTACTATTCAAGTCCCATATTGTAGATACTGCATTGAAACATAAACAATGTAATATAACCTAAACTGTTAAAGCGTGCCTAATACATGTAATATACAGTAGACATCTAAAGTACTAACTCTGTATACATTTAACATTCGTTCAGTTTAACTAAACCATTAACTGAGACAATAGAACTTGATAAATGATATACTTGCCCAACTTCTTCAGTATTATCCTCACTCAATATTTCTTCATACTATTGTAAAAATTTCTGATGTTAACTCATCAGCCTAAGAAATAAGCGTGAACAGATACTAGGACATGTATAATAGACAACGGTCTTCAACAAACAAAGCAATGTATCTAGTTCAACCTGGTTGTATAGAGTCTGTGTCCACTGTACTAGCTTGTTTCCTTTTAAGTTGAGCGCTGGTATTAATAGACCATGCTTTCCTCTGCTGTTTTGGAGCCAACTGATCTGGCAAGGCATTATGAGAAGACAGTTCAGCGTCCGGTGTGGGTGTGGGTATTCCTGCCATAGTACAGAATTTGCCAATATCAGATATGGATCTGCATTCAAGTCTATTGCCATTTCTCGAGACGATCACAGAGGTGGGAAAACCCCATCTATATGGAATGTTTAGTCGTTGTAAATGAAGGGTTAAGATTGAAAAGTCTCTCCGTTTTTGCAAAGTCCTCGAGGAAAGGTCCTGGAAGATCTGTATTCTGCTTCCTTGATACACCACTGCTTGTTTCTTTCTAGCCAGATTGTAGATATCTTCCCTTTGTGGGTAACTTTGAAATCTGACAATAATATCCCTTGGCGGCGATTCCGCATCAGGTTTTGGGCGAAGGGCCCTGTGCGCTCTGTCTAGAGCCACATCTGTTAGCGTTGTGCCCTCCTCACCGTTAGCCATTTCTGAGAATAGCCCCCTTAGGAATTTTTTTATTTCGTTGTTTTGCACTGTTTCAGGGATCCCTCGAAATCGTAGATTGTTTCATCTGGTGCGGTTTTCGAGTTCGTCCAATTTTTCTTCCAGATCTGCATAGTTATGATGTTGATGTGATACCTTGGAAGAGAGATCTGCCATTTTCTGAGAAAAAACAAACTCATGTTCCTCTAGTGAATCAACTCTGCGACTAAGATCTGTTATATCTTTTTTTAAATCAGCACATTCATTTTTAATGCATGTTTTAACTTGATCTATTAGCGCCTCCATGGCTCTGTAAGTGATAGGTGGTTCATCTATTGAATCAGTGGCTTCTGGCGTCGTGCATCTAGAATCCTCAGAGTCATCCATTTTTTCTTCTGAGACTGGAGGATGTAGAAGAGTGGTTTCGTTTTTATTTTTGTGCTTTTCAGCCTGTTTAAAGAAGGCATTCACTGTCTCCTGGGATTTTTGGGGTGTTTTTAGATGTTTGTCTGCTTTGAATGAGCCCTATTCCCCCGGGGCTTTGCTCTCACAGAGCGATCACGGGCAAGGGAAGGTGGATATGACCCACTGACACACGGGACAGCGGGAAAAGGGGGGGGGAATAGGCTGTATTTATTGTATTGTTAGGGAGTTCTTCAAGTCGCAGACCCAAAAATCCAGATGTGGCCCCCAATTTTCTTCTGTTGTGAGGTGGGATGAAATGCCTATTCTAGAAGTATAGGTGTTGGAATGCAGCAAGACAACCTAGGCATTGTTTGGTCTCTTGATCTATTATCCTAAATTATGAGTTTGTGAGAAGCTAGTTGGGGAAGGTGTATAAAGTTCACTATTACAGCAAGGAATCCAGAGTAATCTGACCGCTTTGTGATATTGGAATAATCAAAGTTTCAGGCTCTGTAACAGTGGTGCGCTGATCGTTCAGGGTTTAATCTACTTTCACTTCTGTGTAACTGCGTCACAACTCATACAAGGATGTCTGAATTAATGTCTCGTTTTAAACAAAAGACAGATTCTCTGTGCCGGGGTTGTTATAGGCTTGTGGTATCATTTATGAGTATCTTGCATGGGAAAAGTTAAAGCAAAACAGGTACTAGGAGGCCCCTTTTTCCTTGGTCTTATAGGTCATTTATGGTTCTCTGCGGCCCAACAGTGAGATACAGCCGTTACTTAGTATCTGCGGTCAATATTACACATAAATCTTTGCATAGCACGTTCAAGTACAAGTATCATTGGGGCTACTTCTGTCTCCTTACCGGAATAAGATGGGTGCTGGTGGCTGGCAATGTCGTAACATTTTAATCGTTAGACGGTTTCTCTTACCCTTCTCCACGATATTTTGGTTCTCCGGAGCATTTGCAAGCCGTCTTGAGTTAGAGTTTGATCTGACTGGTGTTCGCTCGTCAAAGCGTTAAGAGCTTTAGGTAGATATCACCCGGACCTCTCTCTGATCTGCTACGTGACTAGGGTTTCACCCTGCTTTGTGGCGGTGTAACTCCCATGCAACTCCTTGCAGCTTATAGGCCTCCGTCGGTGCTGACTGTCAGTTCTTATGGCAGTACTCCGTGGGGATAGAAAAAGCCATATCAAGTGGTATCTTTGTGATCCGGATTATCTCCCCCAGCAAACTGCAGCTTTAGGATCTCAACAGTGCTGAATAGAATAGTTATATTTTATATAGCTCCCGGTCCGTCGGAAGAGCTTTAGCTTGTTGCGGCCATTTTAGGAGACCGCACGCTCCGCCTCTTCATACCTGATGTTTTAAAGCACGTTATTCCAAACAATTTAGGAATGTTAGGTGATTTATGCCCTTTATGGATTAAAACCAGACTCTGCATCAATTATGTAATTTTCCATGGGAGTTTTGCCATGGATCCCCCTCCGGCATGCCACAGTCCAGGTGTTAGTCCTCTTGAAACAACTTTTCCATCACTATTGTGGCCAGAAAGAGTCCCTGTGGGTTTTAAAATTTGCCTGCCTATTGAAGTCTATGGCGGTTCGCCCGTTCGCGAACAGTTGTGGAAGTTCGCCGTTCGCGAACCCAAATTTTTATGTTCGTGAAATCACTAGATGTAAGTGTAAGGGGTCAGTCAGCTGAGCAACCTAAGTACGGCTGGTGGGACTATGACTGGGCAGCAGCAGGCAGGCACCCCCCCTACTCTAAGATATATACTGCTGAAAGTGTGGATGGGTTGTGGTGCCCCTGAAGGAAACCTAACCTTGCAGGGAAATGCAGCTTCTAACTTACTAAGTATACTATAGTCTCAACGGAGGCTGACACACGTGACACCTAGGAGACAGAGTAGGGAATTACTGCATTTGCAATGGCATAAACACGTGGCTGCTGCTTAGTCGGTCAAATCAATCAGGGCTAACCAGTACTGCTGCGCTGCTACTAGGAGGGGAAAAAAAACCTCAACTCACCACATCACAATAATCACATCCAAATTCCAGTCTCCAGGCATTGTTCTTCCAGAAGTCCCAGGCAGACAGAGGGATCCTGCGTCTCTCACTCTCTTTCCGACTCCCATGCGTGAGCCTCACTCTATTCTCAATCTCTAACAGACAGGCAGAGTTCCGAAGAAAGCGGAAGTTCAGGTGACGTCCCTCCCTCAGACCCTCCAATTTTTGTTTTGGTTTGGTTCCTTGACGAAAATTGGAATTGGTTTTTGGCAGTTGACTAAATACTAATTTAATTATCGTTAAGTGTTCATCACTAAAAACATGCCTCTGAAAAAAACTTTGACGAAAATATTTTCGGCAATGAAATTGACACTGATGTGCACCATTTCCTCCAAAATTATTGTTTTGTTAGAAAAAAATGTTTTTGTTTTGGTCAATTTTTGTTCTTGTTGTATTTGTTTCATCCATAAATTGTTAAACATTTTTGTTTTTAACGAAAATTATCATTTTCAGCTGCGCTGCAGATTCCTGCCATTTTCACTGTAATAAACTATAGCTTTTTTAAATTTAATAATTTTTTTATTTTATACATTTTTTTAAAGTTTACTTAAAGAGACAGTATAGTATAAATTAAACTTTCATTATTCAGATAGGACTTTTAATTTTTAACAAATTTTCCAATTTACTTTTATCATCAAATTTGCTTTTTTTCTCTTGGTATTCTTAGTTTAAATTAAACATAAGTAGGCTCATATGCTAATTTCTAAGCCTTTGAGGGCTGCCTCTTATCACATGCTTTTTAATTCTCTTTTCAACACAAAGAGACAGGAAGTACACGTGGGCCATATAGATAAAACTGTGTTCAGGCACAGGGGGTTATTTAAGATTTAGCACAAAACAATGCTAAATGTAAGACAATAGATAATAAACAGTCACAGTCATGTGATCAGGGGGCTGGAAGAAGGTTCCTAGATACAAGGTAAACACAGAGGTAAAAAGTATATTAATATAACTGTGTTGGTTATGCAAAACTGGGGAATGGGTAAAAAAGGGATTAGCTATCTTTTAAAACAATAACTATTATATGGTAGACTATCCCTTTAAGGGTATAGTACAGTGTGTAAAATATATAAGTATAGTAAACTAACACTAGTCTCGCTCTAGTCTAGCTATTAAAGAGGTTTTTTTTTATGATAAGCAAAAAAAAAAGTTGGAAAATAAATACACACAGATCCACAACGTGCCGGTATATTATTCTGCAAATTCAATGCAAGCAAAGGCAATATCTCTCTCCAGGAGGCTCTGTAACTCTCAGTGGGGAGGCACAGTGGAACACCAACTGTGTTAGCTCACTGGCATCTATTTATCAAGCCGTCAACCGCAAATACGCTGGAATTCCGCAGCGTATTTGTGGCGAGCCTGATTCGCCTTAGTTATCAAACCCTACAAACCGGCAAAAGTAGAAATTTATGACGTAACATACAATCCACCGGACTCAGTCCGACACATATTGATGCTTACGTCATTATAGATGTTCCGAACTTTTGTAAGTTATCAAATAACTACCAGGTACGCTCGTCACTATTCCGGCCCAGTGTACCTGGTTTTCAATCCGCCGCCCTGGAGGCAGCGGATGCCATAGAAATCAATGGGAGTCGGAAAGCAGCAAAAGCTTATGTTCGCTGCTGCCCGATATCCCATTGATTCCTATTAGAACGTTTACACCTAACATCCTAACATGTACCCCGAGTCTAAACACCCCTAATATGCCCCCCTACACCGCCGCCACCTACATTATACTTATTAACCCCTAATCTGCCCCCCCGGCACTGCCGCCACCTACATTATACTTATTAACCCCTAATCTGCCCCCCCTACACCGCCGCCATCTACATTATACGTATTAACCCCTAATCTGCCGCCCCCTACACCGCCGCCGCATACCTACATTTATTAACCCCTAATCTGCCGTCCCAACATCGCCGCCACTATATTAAATTTATTAACACCTAAACCTAAGTCTAACCCTAACACCCCCTAACAAATATAATTTAAATAAATCTAAATAAATATTACTATAATTAAATAAATTATTCCTATTTAAAACTAAATACTTACCTGTAAAATAAACCCTAAGATAGCTACAATATAACTAATAGTTACACTGTATCTAGCTTAGGGTTTATTTTTATTTTACAGGCAATTTTGTATTTATTTTAACTAGGTAGAATAGTTATTTAATAGTTATTAACTATTTAATAACTTCCTAGTTAAAATAAAAACAAATTTACCTGTAAAATAAAACCTAACCTAAGTTACAATTACACCTAACACTACACTATAATTAAATAAATTAACTAAACTAAATACAATTAAATACAATTAAAAAAAATAATCTAAAGTACAAAAACAAACAAACACTAAATTACAGAAAATATTAAATAATTACAAGATTTTTAAACTAATTACACCTAATTTAATCCCCCTAACAAAATAAAAAGCCCCCCAAAATAAAAAAGCCCTACCCTACACTAAATTACAAATAGCCCTTAAAAGGGCGTTTTGCGGGGCAAGGTAGGGTGATCTTCAAGGGGTTAGTGTTAGGGTTTTTTTAAGGGGGGATTGGGTGTGTTTTAGAGTAGGGTTGGTTGTGTGGGTGGTGGGTTTTAATGTTGGGGGGGTGTATTTTTTTTTACAGGTAAAAGAGCTGATTACTTTGGGGCAATGCCCCGCAAAAGGCCCTTTTAAGGGCTATTTGTAATTTAGTGTAGGGTAGGGCTTTTTTATTTTGGGGGGCTTTTTTATTTTGTTAGGGGGATTATATTAGGTGTAATTAGTTTAAAAATCTTGTAATTATTTTATTAATTTCTGTAATTTAGTGTTTGGTTTTTTTTGTACTTTAGATAATTTTTTTAATTGTATTTAGTTTAGTTAATTTATTTAATTATAGTTTAGTGTTAGGTGTAATTGTAACTTAGGTTAGGTTTTATTTTACAGGTATATTTGTATTTATTTTAACTAGAAAGTTATTAAATAGTTAATAACTATTTAATAACTATTCTACCTAGTTAAAATAAATACAAAGTTGCCTGTAAAATAAAAATAAACCCTAAGCTAGCTACAATGTAACTATTAGTTATAGTGTAGCTATCTTAGGGTTTATTTTACAGGTAAGTATTTAGTTTTAAATTGGAATAATTTATTTAATGATAGGAATATTTATTTACATTTATTTAAATTATATTTAAGTTAGGGGGTGTTAGGGTTAGGGTTAGACTTAGTTTAGTGGTTAATAAATTTAATATAGTGGCGGCGACGTTGGGGGCGGCAGATTAGGGGTTAATAAATGTAGGTAGGTGGTGGCGGTGTAGGGGGGGCAGATTAGGGGTTAATAAATGTAGGTAGGTGGCGGCGGTGTAGGGGGGGCAGATTAGGGGTTAATAAATGTAGGTGGTGACAGTGTAGGGGGGGCAGATTAGGGGTTAATAAATATAATGCAGGTGGCGGCAGTGTAGGGGGCGGGAGATTAGGGGTTAATAAGTATAATGTAGGTAACGGTGGGCTCCGGGAGCGGCGGTTTAGGGGTTAAATATTTATTTAGTTGTGTCGGGGTCCAGGAGCAGCGGTTTAGGGGTTAATAATTGTATTTAGTTGCGGCGGGGTCCGGGAGCGGTGGTTTAGGGGTTAATAAATTTATTAGAGTGCGGCGGGGTCCGGGAGCGGCGGTTTAGGGGGTAAACAGTATAGTATAGTGTGGTTGTTTAGTGACAGGGTACCAAGAAAGCTGTAAAAAGCCGAAGAGCAGCGAGATCGATAACTGTTAGTTAACAACAGTCCGCTGCTTATCGCACCGTACTTGGTGCGTGGCTCTTTGACAGCTTTTTTGATAATTTTGGAGAACGTATTCAGGTCTGCGGCAGCGATGTTAGGCAATCTTAGGCGAGCGTATTGGTGCCGTCGAATGCAGGTAAGTTGATGCTTTGATAAATAGATGCCACTGATTTCACACTGATCTGATGTTGAAACTTTAAAAATTGCCCTTTCAAATCCCTCCCTCCCCTTGTGAATTTTCTTTGGCTAGAAAACATCACAGGCTGAGGGAAACTGTCAATCTATTTGCCTGCTCTTCCTGGTTTCGTTTTATTGGATAAGAAAGCTGCTTGCATCATAACAGCAGTCTGCTATGCAAACGAATATTATAATTTTGATCTAAAATTCGGATGATCATTTTAGTTTTTTCGCTGCAAGCCATATTAGTTATTCAAACAGTAATGAAAACACAATTGTTTTTTACATTCATATGAAAACAAATACACATCCATAAAAATGAGTAATAAAATCTATTTAGATATTCAAGTTTACAATGCATTCCAAATGTAAAATAATTCTAGATCAATATAACACTCCAACATTCCAGATCAACATAACCCTTTAACATGTACAGTATCTATAATCTAGGCTTGCATAAAATTCACCTATTGCCCACATTCAAATATATGTTTTTTTTTCTTCTCATGAATAATTTAACTATTTAATTCATTTTAAATGTACAAACTTTATTTTAACAATTTAAAAGGAAAACAAATGTGTTAACCCAGCCAGATTTGTTTAGTCATTCAAAAGTAATACCAATTTCAAAATCAGCATTTAACAAAGTATTCAAACTTGAAATTAAGTTATATACTGCACGTGCAACTATAATAATATCTTTTAAATATTATATTATTTTAAAGCCTTCTAACTTATTTGCACAAATAAAATATATAATGCTTGTTATTCTAATACCATTAGAAATAAGCAGAAACACATACATATGTTTTACATCCCAACCAGTGAAACCTCTAAGGCCAGTTTTGTGAGTGGCCTATCAGTGAAACAGTTAGTAAGGGAACCATACCTTGCAGTCTGCATTGTGTAGTGTTTGATAATTGCTCTAATAAACTGTTTCCCTGCTGGGCCACCCACAAAACTGGTCTTAGAGGGAACACTGATCCCAACAGTTCATAGAGCTCAATACTATTATGAGGATAAAAAAACACTCATTCATCAAACGTAAATAATATAGAATACTTATGTTATCCCTTTATTGACAGACCATTTTTCAATTTTCTTATCGTTAAGGACCAGGGCTATTTTTTAATTTCTGCGGTGTTTGTGTTTAGCTGTAATTTCCCTCTTACTCATGTACTGTACCCACACATATTATATACTCGTCATTAAATGGACTTTCTAAAAATATAATTATTTTCATCATATCTTATAATTTACTATAATTTTTTTAATAAAATATTATGAAAAATGGAAAAAAACACACATTTTCTAACTTTGACTCCCAAAATCTGTTACACATCTACAACCACCAAAAATCTTCCATGCTAAATAGTTTCTAAATTTTGTCCTGAGTTTAGAAATACCCAATGTTTACATGTTCTTTGCATTTTTTCCAAGTTATAGGGCAATAAATGCAAGTAGCCCTTTTCTATTTCCAAACCATTTTTTTTTTTTCAGAATTAGTGATAGTTACATTGTAACACTGATATCTGTCAGGAATCCCTGAATATCCCTTGACATGTATATATTTTTTTTTAGTAAACAACCCAAAGTATTGATCTAGGCCCATTTTTGTATATTTCATGCCACCATTTCACCGCCAAATGCGATCAAATAAAAAAAATCGTTAATTTTTTCACAAAGTTTAGGTTCTCACTAAAATTATTTACAAACAGATTATGCAATTATGGCACAAATAGTTGTAAATGCTTCTCTGGGATCCCTTTTGTTCAGAAATAGCAGACATTAGCATTGCTTTTTGTTAATTAGAAGGCCGCTGCACACCACACTTGTATTATGCCCAGCAGTGAAGGGCTTAATTAGGTAGCTTGTAGGGTTAATTTTAGCTTATATGGACAACTGTAAAAAACAGAAACAGAGGCGCCACATGTGTAGATCAATAGATACCAAGATGTATATCTGGACAAGACACAGGATACTCACAAACGTGAAGGCACTCTCTTGTGCCTGTTAGAGGCAGGCTGGTATTCTAAACAGCAAACCAGCTGGCTGTGTATACGAATCCCCGTCGTAATGTCCTGGAGAGATGGATGTCCTGCAAGGCAGTCCTTGCCTGGATAGTGTCCTAGAGGTTGGAACAAGGGAGAAAGGCTGGACAGCCTTTGGGTTACTTGGAAGAGATTGATGCACACACCAGACTTAGTGAATCATAAAACTAGCATTTATTATACAGAATAAAATCGCCAGTAATGTAGCACATTACAGCTGGTGTGTTAAAATCAAATCTCTTATGGTATATAGAGAAGTAAAGCGACGCGTTTCTCGGGAGTGACCCCGTTTCCTCAGGCTTGTACAAGCCTGAGGAAACGGGGTCACTCCCGAGAAACGCGTCGCTTTACTTCTCTATATACCATAAGAGATTTGATTTTAACACACCAGCTGTAATGTGCTACATTACTGGCGATTTTATTCTGTATAATAAATGCTAGTTTTATGATTCACTAAGTCTGGTGTGTGCATCAATCTCTTCCAAGTAACCCAAAGGCTGTCCAGCCTTTCTCCCTTGTTCCAACCTCTAGGACACTATCCAGGCAAGGACTGCCTTGCAGGACATCCATCTCTCCAGGACATCACGACGGGGATTCGTATACACAGCCAGCTGGTTTGCTGTTTAGAATACCAGCCTGCCTCTAACAGGCACAAGAGAGTGCCTTCACGTTTGTGAGTATCCTGTGTCTTGTCCAGATATACATCTTGGTATCTATTGATCTACACATGTGGCGCCTCTGTTTCTGTTTTTTACAGTTGTCCATATAAGAAAATTACATCACTTGTGAAGTGAAGACTGAGAGCTGCCTTCTCCACTTTTCCATTTCTCAGACGGACTTTATTTGGGACTTTTTATTTGCACCGTTTATATTGGACATCTTCCAGTACAACGTGTGTATTTTTATATATACATTTGCATTTTTATTTTATTATTATATTTTTTGATTTACATATCATATTAATTTTCCAATTAAGTTTATATATGATTTTAACAATTTATATTCTATAGTAATTTTGTACTTTAGTTATGTTTTTATTTACATATGTGTTTATTATTACACATTTACACTAGGGCCACCCACACCACCTGTTAAGTAAGCGCCTCCTATAGGTTATCTGTGACACCCAGTCACAGAGTTTCCAGTTTGTATTAATTTTAGCTTAAGTGTAGAGCTCAGCCTCCCACCTGTCACATCCCACCCCCTGATCCCTCCCTGACCGCCCTCAAACAGCTCTCTTCCCTCACCCACCCCCTAAAGGTCACCCCCATCTTAAGTACTGGCAAAAAGTCTGCCAGTATAAAAATAAAAGGTTTTTTTATGTATATATTTTTATATATATATATATTTTATGCAGGGTAGTATCCCCCTGAGGACATGCAGGGTACGTCCTTGGTCATTAACTATCAGTTTTTGTAGGACTTACCCTGCACATCCTTGGTCGTTAAGGGGTTAAAGTTGTTAATCTAGAACAGTGGTGCCCACACTTTTTTGTGTTGGGATCTACTTTTCAAATGACCAGCTTAAAGATATCTACCCACTAAAAATGGTCTGGCTCCTAAGCTTACATTCCTACTTTTTAAAAAAAAGATACCAAGAGAATGAAGAAAAATAGATAACAGGAGTAAATTAGAAAGTTGTTTAAATTTTCATGTTCTATATCTAAATCATGAGAAAAAAAAATGTATGTTTCATATCCCTTTAAGGTTGCATGATTTAGCAACACATGGATGTGCAAAAGCATAAAGATACAACAGAATTATCCTGATGACAAAAGTAGCACTGACTTTAATTCGGGTTAACAGGAGCAACCCCTTGTGCCATGTTACAAAACACTGCATTCAAATTACTGCCACTGACTCCCTTTACTTTGCGCCGCGAGCTTAGCTTGATATGACCCAGGGAGGCCTACACAAATAAATTTCAATAGCGCACCATGCAGACCATTTCTTCCTGGGTCAACACATTCATTTAGAAAAAATAGACCTAGGAGCGCCAAATTAAGGCAGAGGAAATGAGATAAAATATACCAACGACTATAAGAGTAAAAACTCTTATATCATAAAGGATAACAAGTAAACGACGTCCTAAGATTTACAAAAGGCTGACACCAATATTCCTATTGATATCTTATGTAGATAAATACAGATTTTGTATATAAATACAAATGCAATACAATTTATTACAAATGCAAATGGGATACAATTAATCACAGTTACAACTTATTGGGTAAAATCATGGATCCATGTTACAGTACATACAAATTATATAAAAAACACAATCATATAGTATAAAAAAGATTTGTATAAAATGCAGATGGTAATACAATGATATCGGAATATCATTGTATTACCATCTGCATTTTATACAAATCTTTTTGTATCCCATTTGCATTTGTAATAAATTGTATTGCATTTGTATTTATATACAAAATCTGTATTTATCTACATAAGATATCAATAGGAATATTGGTGTCAGCCTTTTGTAAATCTTAGGACGTCGTTTACTTGTTATCCTTTATGATATAAGAGTTTTTACTCTTATAGTCGTTGGTATATTTTATCTCATTTCCTCTGCCTTAATTTGGCGCTCCTAGGTCTATTTTTTCTTAATTTTAAATCTACATATAAGGGTTGGCTAGGTACCCTTTTGTACCCAGGAGCTAGTAGGAACACTGTATGAGCGCTGTGAGATATTGTAGTATCTCAACACATTCATTTGCCAGGCGTCAATCAGACCTCTTTGTTTAGCATAGCACAGCAGCCTCTGCCTTTACTTTTTCTATCTATTAATGCTTACCCTTCTTACTATACTTTACCGCCATATCCATTGGGAGAGTACTCACTCAACCATGCTTTTGATAGGCCTATTGTGTTGTCATTCAAAAATATACATTGATTGATTGAAATTGATTTCCCTCAAGATCCAATGCTGTAGCACTTTTTGTGTCCGACCATCATACTGTTTAATGACCCGCCCCTTCACACACTGCGGTAGATAAAGTGGTATCCCTAGCAACCATACTCTACTCACCACATCATTTAACTTGACTACATAATTTTGATCCCTTCGGCCGTGATCTACTAGCTGCACCTTCGCGATCTACTGGTAGCTCTCAATCTACCTATTGCACACCCCTGATCTAGAACATCTATAACTTAAAGGGACAGTGTACTGTAAAATGTCCCTTCCTTAAATGTATTCCTAGTGATCCATTTTACCTATTGGAGTCTATTCCATTGTTTACAAATAACTCATTTACCTTTATTTTGAAATAACCAATTTTGCTGGTTGTATCTCTGCCTATACTGAAAATGTTATTACTTAAGTAGTTGTTATAGAAAAGCTAAGTAAACAACAAGCTGATAAATAAGTTACACTCATAGGGTTAGATAAATAAGTATTAAAAAGTTTATTTTCAATTGATCTCTCTAAGTACTGTTTTTTGTGTAAACAGAGAGAGATATGATAAGGAAGGCTCCTCCAAATAAGGTAAATGGCGGGTGGAGTTTGTCTATTGAAAACTACTTGCAGCAAAAACGAAATTAATTTGCTTTAAAAATGTTAAGACTTTGCAAACATGTTATTTTGTAGCAGCATAACGGAAATGTCTTAACTACAAGAGAATAGATTATGAGTGGTGTGCTTACTGTTACACAAAGTTCACATCCACAGAACTTGTTGATTCAGGAAAACGTTTAATGAAGCATACAGACAAGCAAAAAACAAAAGCAACGTTTTGGGCTCATACGCCCTTAATCATGCATAGTTTCTGTGTACACCTGTGTTACCTTTAAAGGGACAGTATACTGTAAAATAGTTTTTCCCTTAATGTGTTTACAATTGCTTTTTTTACCAATTGTAGAGTAAAAAATGTATAAAAATTAGCTTTTTAAGGCTTATTTGTGTATATTATAGCTCTGATTTTGTGTTTTGAAGCCACAACCTAATAAAATGGGTTGAGCTTGTAGGTATAATCAGATCTCATTACTGTATCACATTGTGTACATATACATGCTTCTTTATCTTATATCTATCCTTAAAACAATCACCAGTACTTTGAGAGAACAATGGGAAATCAACATTGTATTACCTTATCTCTGCTATATCCGACTGGGAGTGTAATTTCTCCTGCTGGCTGTGTTTACAAAGCTTATCTATAGCTGGTACGCGGGGCCACAAACTTTCAGAATAGGTGGGGATACCACATGCTAAATCAACAATTTCAAATGCCAATATAAGGGTAAAGGAGCTACTTGTAAACAATTTAATACACTCCAGCAGGTAAAGTGGATCATTGGGAACAAATTAAAGGGGAGACATTTTTTGAGTAAACTGTCCCTTTAAAGGCAGCATCTGCCAATGAGCACATACTAAAAATATTAACTCTAAACATACCAAAGTGTGCTCTATACAAACAATATATAACACATAGTCCAGCATGCACTACCCAGGAGGGTTGTATCAGGTGCTGAGCTTTGTTTGTGCTTACTGTTACGTGCTAGTGATAAGGGGTTTATCAGAAGTAGCATACATTACGAGTTAAAGGGACATTATACACTAAATTTTTCTTTGCATAAATGTTTTGTAGATGATCTATTTATATAGCCCATATGTTTTGCTTATTTTTAAATAACATTGCTCTGATTTTCAGACACCTAACCAAGCCCCACATTTTTAGGAGAATACTGATGTATACCTACTCCAGCTTGCTCCTGTTTGTGTAAAGAGAATTTTCATATGCAGAGGAAGGGGAGGGGGGAGTGTCTGTTGTTTCTCACTTAAAGGGACAGTCAACCCAAATTTTCAAATAGGTAATTCCTATAAAGTTGCTAACGATTTTTAGTTTGCAATGTAGTTTAATTTAGTAGCCTAAATCGTTTATAAGCATTACTACTTACTTGTTTCTTACTTGCTGTTTAAAATGCCCGCCTGCCCCCTCCCATATTTCGTCATCATGATCGTCAGGTTGTTCAGTGTCCAGCACTAACTCGGCTAATTCTCGTTATTCCACGCTCCTGTGTTTTTGCGCATGCGCATTGGCGTCTGGGTTGACTGTCCCTTTAACTGGAAATTAATTTGCTTTTACAGTAAGAGTCCAAAGGAATGTCATTCCCCCTTGTCTCATTTGCATATGGGGTGCGCGTGACCAATCAGAGGTCTTTTCGGGTAAATGAGGGCACGGCTGGGCACAGTCCGGGGCTGGTATTGGTTTGGTTGTTCCCAGCTACAGCGCGGCTGTACAGGAGTCAATGGGAGTAGTGGGCTGCGGGGCAAGCAGGAGAAGTGCTGCCTGCTGGTGCATCGCAGCTCTCTGTAGTGGTCCTGACTATTGTGCGCTGTGCTGGGCTACTAGAAAAGACTAGCAGCCATTACATGTGCTGCCCAGGGGCAGGGTGTATGCTCTGGGATTATAATGGGGCTGTCATTAGGGGAAATCAGGGGCTGTGTCCTCATGTAACTCTGTGCTTCTAAGTGATATGACCCCACGCGTGTGCTCACTGATGTGTTTATATAGCTTCAGGCTCGGGTCAGACAGCGGACTCCTGTGTCTGCCTCTGGCTACCTTGTGCTGCGATTGGACAAGAAGTCTAATATATCCCACACTTGTGAGCAAGCTGATGTAATGCTCAGTAGTTATCCTCATAATTATGCTGTTATTACACCAAGTCTACCAGACAGCGGACTCCTGTGTCTGCCTCTGGCTACCTTGTGCTGCGATCGAACAAGAAGTCTAATATATCCCACACTTGTGAGCAAGCTGATGTAATGCTCAGTAGTTATCCTCATAATTATGCTGTTATTACACCAAGTCTACCAGACAGGGGACTCCTGTGTCTGCCTCTGGCTACCTTGTGCTGCGATTGGACAAGAAGTCTAATATATCCCACACTTACATCAGCTTGCTCACAAGTGTGGGATTTATTAGACTTCTTGTCCGATTCATTTCCAGTTAAAGGGACAGTCAACCCAGACGCCAATGTGCATGCGCAAAAACACAGGAGCGTGGAATAACGATAATTAGCCAAGTTAGAGCTGGACACTGAACAACCTGACGATCATGATGAAGAAATATGGGAGGGGGCAGGCAGGCATTTTAAACAGCAAGTAAGAAACAAGTAAGTAGTAATGCTTATAAACGATTTAGGCTACTAAATTAGGCTACAGTGCAAACTAAAAATCGTTAGCAACTTTATAGGAATTACCTATTTGAAAATTTGGGTTGACTGTCCCTTTAAAGTCAGTGTTCTAACTACCTTTTCAACAGAGTTAAACTGGGAGCTTCTTAATAAGTTTTTAAACTGTATTATACTGGATTTTTATATCATTATTTGTGCATATTATTCTTTATAGTAGTGTCTATTGCATGCAGTTATATGAAAATTGGTGTATACTGTCCCTTTAAAAGTAAATGTGTTTGCTTGAATTTAATGTGTCAGGTTAGCATAAGTTCAAAGCTCTGGTTAGCTGTTACAGTCGACTAAAACATTGCACAGAAAACATAAAAAATATATTGTACAGTACAGTCCACTCATAATAACACTATCTAATAAAAATTATTTTAAAATAAATTGCATAAAAAAGGGCTCCAATATATGAGGTCTCAGGTGTTAGAACTAAAAAGGCTGCAAGGGGCTTTAAAATGGGATACATATAAATGTCTAAATAGGTATAAGTATATGAATGTGCATAAGCTCTGCCCCAGGGTAATGTTTTCTAGTTGTCCAATGCTTCTTGAGTTTCTCTGTTAAAGGGACACTCAAGTCAAAATTAAACTTTCATTATTCAGATAGAGGGGGATATTTATCAAGCCGTCAACCTGAAATACGCTGGAATTCCGCAGCGTAATTGTGGAGAGCATGATCCAACCTAGTTATCAAAGCCTACAGACCAGCAAAAGTTGAAATCTGTGACGTAACATACGATCCGCCGGTCTCAATCCAACACAGATAGATGCTTATATCATTACAGATGTTCCAATTCGGCACTATTTGACACTTTTTCAAAGTTATCAATTAGTTAACAGGTACGCTCGCGGCTATTATGGCCCAACGTACCTGGTTTTCAATCCGCCACCCTGGAGACGGGGGATGCCATTGGATTCAATGGGAGTCTGAAAGCAGCGAAAGCTTATGTTCGATGCTGCCAGATATCCCATTGATTTCTATGGTGAAAAACCAGTTACGTTTACACCTAACACCCTAACATAAGCCCCGAGTCTAAACACCCCTAATCTGCCGCCCGACATCCGCTACCTACATAATGTTATTAACCCCTATCCTGCCGCTCCGGGACCCCACAGCAACTAAATAAAAGTATTAACCCCTATCCCGCCGCTCCCGGACCCCACCGCAACTAAATAAAAGTATTAAACCCTCTCCCGCCATGTTCCCAGACCCCTCTGCAACTAAATAAATGTATTAACCCCTAAACCCCTGGCCTCCCACATAACTACCACTTACTAAACCTATTAACCCCTTAACCGCCAGCCCCCCACATCGCCATAAACCAAATGAAGCTATTAACCCCTTAACCTAACAACCCGCTAACTTTCATTAAAATTACAACATGGGGTGCGGTGGGGTCCGGGAGAGGCGGGATAGGGATTAATACTTTTATTTAGTTGTGGTGGGGTTCGGGAGAGGCGGGATAGGGGTTAAACATTTTAGTATAGTGGCGGTGTTTAGTGACAGGGCATAAATAAAGTTGGTAAAAAGCCGAATAGCTTCAAGATCGATGACTGTTAGTTAACAACAGTCCGCTGATCATCGCCAGGTACTTGGTGCGCGGCTTTTTACCGGCTTTTTTAATAAATATGGAGATCGTATTCAGGTCCGCGGCCACGATGTTAGGCGATGTTAGGCGAGCGTATTGGTGCCATTGAATGCAAGAAAGTTGACAGCTGGCACTGGTCTATTGAATAATTTTCTCTAGTAAGTGAAGAGAAAAAAGGCTTGATGCATATATTGAAGCCAATTAATATGGGTGCAGTATACTCACTCCATAAGATGAATCTTTACAGCTGAAAGGGAACGTAGCGTCAGATGGCAAGAGTCCACAGGTTCCTGGAGTCAAATACTGAATTTTCAGGTTTATCCAAAAGTGGACTATAAATGAATAGAGACCCAAATGACAAAAGTATCCAGTGTATAACTGAAAAAAATGTAGTAACTTACTCCATAAATAAGGAGATTCCAGCTCAGCACAGCAAAGCAAGATCTTGACAATCTTTCAACAGAGGATAAAAGGTTTTATTTTCTCAACGCGTTTCAACGTATTACACGTCTTTATCAAGAGCATACATTAAAACAAGTAAAACAGGTAAGTAAAACCAACTATTGAGTGTGTTTGCTGTGGCTACAGGGCTGGTTTATATACAGGTGAACAATTAGTTCCAATTTCCTGTTGAGCACAGGAAATTGGACTCACAAAAACTTCATAAAATGTTTAATACTATATATATGCATCAATAGTAAACTATTCCTGAGAATAAAAATGAAGAAAAATATATTTTAAAGAAAATCATTAAAAAAACATCAAAATTTAAAAATAGAGGCTTAGTTTAGTATTGATACGTTATTTAACCAATGAAAACACTTCTTGGATATTTAGACCAATGAACAGACAGTAGTATAAAGTCCTCAATCGAGTAGTCCATTGTGTAACAGTTCCTTTTCAGGTCCGATCTGTGGTCATGTGCTTTTCTTGTCCAATCAGAGGACGGCTGTAATCCAAGGGTGAAAGCATCAATCCGGAAGAGTCAAAGTTCTGTGTACTAATAGAGGGAGTGTCCCGAATGACATCAGACATACATCTCAGCCAATAAAACAAGATAAATAATTCTGAAACAAAAGCAGGAAAAAAATTACCAGTATTTGCTCTTCAGAATGAATCTGAAACATTTGTGACACGCTACATTCACATTTCAAAAAGGGGATCCGTACGGCACATTCATATTACAAAAAAGGGGGTTCAATATTCTATTAAACTGTCACAATATTATTACATCTCATGCTGAGATATTCTACGTCTGAATTATGAGTATTGTAGGACCATATAAAGTAAAGTGCCTGATTTCCAAAAGCCCAATATATACTGGCAGTGATGTTAACTGTTGTGGGTTTAACAAAATTATGATCGTTGTCACAATGTCATTACATCTCATATAGAGGTATTATGTGTCTAGATTACATTCATTGTGGGACCATATAAAGATGAATACCTGATTTGGGAAAAACCCGATATATATAGTCAGTGGCACTAACTATAATAATGTGAAAAAATTACAACTTATATGTCTCCTAATTAAAGGGACAATACATAAAAATAAAATATCAAGATTGAGATGGTTGTGCCTACCCAAACAAATTAAATAGGCATATGTAACTTCCATAGCAGGAAAGAATACATTTATGTGCATTTATATGAATCATGGTGAGAGCCCACAAATCTAGTAGCATGATTATAAATAAAAATTTTGTTTAAGGAGATTTCATGGTGAGAGCTCACAAATCTAATAACATGATTATAAATAAATATTTTGTTTAAGGAAATTTCAAATATTGTCTCTAACATAAGAAATAATAAAAATAAATAAGTATGTGCAACATTTGAATAGTGAAAATTTAATTGTGCTTATTTACTATAGAAAGTCCCTATACTAATACATTATTATTAATAATAAAAAGAAATAAAAAGAAATGAATAAAAAGAAATAAAAATGTGATATCTTAAATGTGAATGTGATGTCTTAAATATTAATTTAATCCTAAAATATAACATAAGTGTGAATGGTATGTGTGAAGTTTTAATGAGATACCTAAATGTACCTAATAGTTTATGTGTAGCATTAATTTAATAATGTGTCAAAAATAGTGTATTAAATTAATAGTGATATAATTGATATATTAGATAAAGGCTGCTATCCTAATGTCCTTGTTTAGACCCCATTGGTTGTAGGTTCTCATAGTGTGAATCCACCAAAGTTCCCTTCTGTCTAGTTCTTTTTCCAGCATCCCCCCTCCAGTGGGTAGACACTCTTTCTATACCCAACCAGAGGAAATTATTTTTGTTGAAATCTTGACAGGAATTACAATGTAGGGGTACACCGTGATCTTCATGGTTTTTCTCTATTTTATTGAGATGTTCTAGTATACGTGTTTTTAAAAACCTGGTTGTTTGGCCTAAATATTGGATCTTACAATTTGTAAGGGTTAAGGTTAACATTCTTGTTGTCTCTGTCCCTTTAAGACCTTCCCTATAAGAAAGCACCTCCTCCAGCTCTCAGTGCTGGTTTATTGAGTTACAATTACAGCTCAGATTTCAGTAGGATTGATACCTGCTGTGAATTTTCCTTTTGCTATCTGAAAAGATTCTGTTACAATTTTGGACTTTCAATTATACCTGCTCACTGCATGTGGATACCAGTTTCTATTTCTGCCTGATACAAACTAACCTGCTGTATTAACAATTTCTTGCTGCTTTCTTCAGTTAACCAGGCTCTACAGTTACAAACGGCTGTGTTCACCTGCAGCTACGTCATCAGCTACAGTCAGCAAGCAGCTCTCACACAGAGACACGCTGAAACTCACAGCAAGCAGGGAGAAGCTTTATCAAACACTGGATTCAGGTCAAACTTACATTTGCCTAAAAATACTTTGTCTTGTTATGCTATAGGTGATCTGTATCTACAATACGCAATATTCTGTTGACTTTCAATACAACCTACAAGTAAAATTCTTATTCAATAATTTAAACTGCCTAAAAAACGAATACAGCTTCAGCAGTTCCTGAGCTGTCTCTAACTTTGGCAAACATTAAAACATCAGAGAAACATTAACTACTCATTCATTACGTTTCTCACATGTAACATCCACCAATTTAAAGGGCTAGCTTAAGTATTGAGCTGAAACAAAACTTCAAGGTTTCAATATATATCCTGCCATTACAGAATAAACCAGCCTAAAAGTATTAGGATTTTGTGTTTGTGTACACTAACATATCCTAACCATTAGAATTTACTCAGTTTTACAAAATACTAAACATGGAACCTGACCCTTTAAGTGATAGGGTGCAAATCCTCTCAGATAGATTGGAATCCCTATCTGGTTCTTTTCATGAACTACAAGTGGAGAATCAGGCTTTAAAGGCCTGCTTAAGGGAGACTCTTGCAGTTAAAACCTCCACAGTTGATTCTACGCCAGAACCCATGGTCTCCCCCCCAGAAAAGTTTTCTGGAGACCGGTCACGCTTTAGAGAGTTTAGGAACTCTTGCATGCTTCTATTTGAAATGAAACCTCGCACTTATCCATCAGAAAGGTCAAGAGTGCTCACTGTAATTTCTTATTTGAGGGGGGAACCCAGGGCCTGGGCTGACACTTTTTATGAAAGTGATAATTCAATTCTGGGATCTTTAAATGCCTTCTTCAATCAAATGTCAGCACTATATGATGACGCTTTTAAACAGGTCACAGCTGAAACAACACTCAGGTCTCTAAAACAGAGGAAGAATGAGGTTTCACTCAAAACTCAGTTTCGCTTGGGGTTATCTGAGGAAATAAAAGATGAACTTTCATGCACAGGCATTCCAGAATCCTTGGTGGATTTTTTCACCCTTACAATTAACATAGATAGACGCCTTAGGGAACGTCGCTCTGAAAAGGCTACTGGTTCAAGGAATTTACCATCTACAGCTGTCTATCAAAATAAGGATACCCCTCAACCCATGGATATAGGATTCATGAAAAGAACACTCACCCCTCAGGAGAAAACTAGGAGGAAGTTGCACAGTTTGTGCATGTACTGTGCTAGTCCCACTCATGAAGTAAAGGACTGCCCTGTCTTCGCAAAGAATAAGAAGGGTGGGTTACCTAGTTTAACCGAATCTCTTGTAATGAAGATGGTCAAACCCTCTTATCTAACTATTCCTATTGTCTTACAGTGGGATCAAGTCCGGATAACAACTGATGCAATTTTGGACACTGGGTCTAGCAGAAATTTTGTTGATCTTTCTTTTGTGAAACGCAATAAAATACCTTTAGTGTGTAAGCTTACTCCGGTCTCTGTGAAGGTCATTGATGGCTCATTGCTTAAATCTGGTCAAGTTACGCATCAGACTACATCATTACAGGTAACATCTTGCACACATATCACAGAAAAACTCATTTTTGATGCAATATCCTCTCCAATGTTTGATGTAATACTTGGTATTAATTGGTTACGCAACCATAAACCTAATATCAACTGGAGTGATCTTAGTCTATCTTTTCCTTATCTCACTCAAGATAAAGTAACACCTTCTAATTTAGTTTTATTGCAGGTTGATGACATTAAGTTACCTATGCATTATGCTGACTTTTTGGATGTTTTTAATAAAAAAGAAGCTGAGAGTTTACCTCCCCATAGGGATTACGACTGTCCCATTGATCTACTCCCAGGAGTGTCAATCCCTTATGGACATATTTATCCCCTTTCTAAGCCAGAATTAGAACATCTTAAAAATTATATTGACGAAAATCTTAGAAAGGGTTTTATTAGACCCAGCACCTCTCCCGCAGGTGCAGGAATATTTTTTGTCACCAATAAAGATGGTACGTTAAGACCCATTATTGATTACAGGGAGTTGAATAGGCGTACCAGAAAAAAAGGTACCCCCTCCCACTGATCCCTGAGTTAATTGAAAGATTAAGGGGGGCCTCAATTTTCACTAAATTGGATCTTCGAGGTGCCTATAATCTTATACGAATGAGAGCTGGCGACGAATGGCTCACTGCTTTTCGGACTAGGTACAGGCTATTCGAATATACGGTGATGCCATTCGGTCTATGCAATGCCCCAGCAACATTCCAATGTCTAATCAATGATCTTTTTAGAGATATCTTGGATGTATACATTGTTGTTTATTTAGACGATATTTTGATTTATTCACAAGATATTGATCAACACAGAGTCCATGTCAGGGAGGTACTTTCTAGATTACGTAAGAATAACTTATATGCTAAATTGGAAAAATGTATATTTGAGTCTAACAACATATCCTTTTTGGGTTATGACATCTCCCCAATGGGAATCAAGATGCAAGACGAAAAGGTACAGGTGATCCAGGATTGGCCAGTTCCTCAATCAAAAAAAGATGTCCAATGATTCCTGGGCTTTTCTAATTATTATAGAAAATTTATTCCAGGATTCGCAGCCATCACCAAACCCCTAACTGAATTGACTAAACTGAATCTCCCTTTTAGGTGGACAAGTCAAACTCAATCGGTTTTTGACTTCCTAAAAACCAAATTCACCACCGCTCCCATTCTGCAGTACCCTGATCTGGATAAACAGTTTACACTGGAGGTTGACGCTTCTGAATTCGCTATTGGGGCAATCCTGTCGCAAAGAAGATCGTTTAAAGAACCATTACATCCAGTTGCCTTCTTCTCTAGGATGATGCAACCTGCTGAATTAAATTACCCTGTAGGTGAGAAGGAATTACTTGCAATAAAGTGTTCCTTTGACCATTGGAGACACCTGCTGTAAGGGGCTACTCAACCAACGGTCATATATACTGACCAGAAAAATCTGCAATACCTGCAATCCAATCGAACATTGTCCTCCAGACAATTACGTTGGAGTCTTTATTTTTCCCGTTTCAACTATGTCATTACGTACAGGCCATACCTTCCACTGTTGTCTCAAAAGATTGTATCATTGGAATTATAGCAGATCTAACAACTTTACTCAAAGACTAAACCGCTATCGACCCATCAGTACCTCATACAGATCTCATTTGCAACTCTGATGGCTTACTATACAAGGAAGGAAAGCTGTATATTCCTCCAACACTTAGACTCTCAATTCTAAAGTCAGTGCATGAATCTCCTCTTGCTGGACACATGGGAAGAGATAAAACTTCTGATTTGTTGAAACGATCTTTTTGGTGGCCATCTCTTAATCATGATCTTAAAGATTACCTTTCCAAGTGTATTGTTTGTGCAACATCCAAACCATCAAGACAACTTCATATGGGGCTCTTACAACCTCTACCTGTTCCACGAATACCGTGGGAGGTAGTCTCTATAGATTTTATTGTTGATTTGCCAGTTTCTAGTAATTACACTACCATCATGGTTGTCACAGATTTATTTTCGAAAATGGCTCACTTTATTCCTATCTCTTCCCTACCACTTCAAAGACCACTTGTGAGTTGTTCATTCAAAATGTAGTACGGTTACATGGCATACCCAAAACCATCCTCAGCGACCGTGGTACCCAATTCAAATCCAAATTTTGGAGGTCTTTATGTACAGCCTTGCATATCGAGCAAAAACTCCCCACTGCCTACCATCCTCAAACAAATGGGCAAACGGAGAGGGTGAATCAGTGGCTCGAACAGTATCTACGCTGTTTCTGCTCTCATCAACAGGATTCCTGGGCCACCTATCTACCCTTAGCGGAATTTGCATATAATAACAACAAAAGTTCCTCCACTGGCACATCTCTATTCTATGTAAATTACGGTCTACATCCCAACTTCACTCTTCTTCCGAAAGTTGATACTCCTTGTCCACAAGTTAATGATCTTGTTAATGACATCTCTGCTAATTTCTCTTCCATTCGTGAACATATACTTCAGGCACAAGCTTCACAACGTAAGTACTATGACCTCCGCCATCGACCTAGCCCAAAATACTCTGTAGGACAACTTGTGTGGCTCTCTACAAGAAACCTCAGGATACCATATCCATGCAAAAAATTAGGTAAACTCTTTTTAGGACCTTACCCTATCATCCGTGTCAATGGCATTAATACCGTCACATTACAACTACCACCCACCTTCAGGATACATCCTACCTTTCATGTGTCTCTGATCAAACCATGTAACGTACCTGTATCCAGTACTGTTCCAGATGACTCCATACCTACTCTTGCATCTGAAGTTGAGTATGAGGTACATAGCATCTTAGATTCTAGACTCCGTCATGGGAATCTTTTTTATCTGGTACACTGGAAGGGTTTCAGACATGAGGATGATTCCTGGGTGCCTGCTTAGAATATTTCTGCTCCGCGACTTGTCTCTCTCTACCACAGACGTAATCCTGATCGTCCGAGGCCATGAACCTCGCAGTGGTTCTTTTTTGGGGGGGCTCTGTAAGGGTTAAGGTTAACATTCTTGTTGTCTCTGTGCCTTTAAGACCTTCCCTATAAGAAAGCACCTCCTCCAGCTCTCATTGCTGGTTTATTTAGTTACAATTACAGCTCAGATTTCAGTAGGATTGATACCTGCTGTGATTTTTCCTTTTGCTATCTGAAAAGATTCTGTTACAATTTTGGACTTTCAATTATACTTGCTCACTGCATGTGGATACCAGTTTCTATTTCTACCTGATACAAACTAACCTGCTGTATTAACAATTGCTTGCTGCTTACTTCAGTTAACCAGGCTCTACAGTTACAAAGGGCTGTGTTCACCTGTAGCTACGTCATCAGCTACAGCCAGCAAGCAGCTCTCACACAGAGACACGCTGAAACTCACAGCAAGCTGGGAGATGCTTTATCAAACACTGGATTCAGGTCAGACTTACATTTGCCTAAAATTACTTTGTCTTATTATGCTATAAGTGATCTGTATCTACAATACGCAATATTCTGTTGACTTTCAATACAACCTACAAGTAAAATTCTTATTCAATAATTTAAACTGCCTAAAAAACTAATACAGCTTCAGCAGTTCCTGAGCCGTCTCTAACTTTGGCAAACATTAAAACATCAGAGAAACATTAACTACTCATTCATTACGTTTCTCACATGTAACATCCACCAATTTAAAGGGCTAGCTTAAGTATTGAGCTGAAACAAAACTTCAAGGTTTCAATATATATCCTGCAATTACACAATTGCACTGTAGAAGGTAAATGACGTTAGTGGTTTTGCTTGTTATGAAATGTTTAATAATAAATGTTTGTCCTGTAGTGGATGAAGTAAATGACTTGTGTACCCTTTTTGTGTAGTTACAGCCCTTACACCGAACACAGATGTAGAAGCCTTGTAGGTTCACTATGGATAAAGGAATTTTTGGGGTCATCCCTTTAATTAATGAAGGTGCTAATTTCTGTTTAAAATTGTGGCCTTTTGGGAATGTAATTTGTGGTTTGGAGGGAATAATTTTATCTAATACGTCGTCACTCTTTAACATGTGCCAGTGTTTGTTTATGATGTTTTTAATTTGATTATGTCCTGAATTAAATGTTGTTATAAACTTAGGAAAGGAGCTTTCTTGTGATTGTATACGTTTATGTCCTTTAAGTATCTCCCTTCGATCTAGATTTTTGGCATACTGTCTATCTAGTTCTAATGTCTCTGACTTGTATCCTTTTTGAAAAATCTTTTTTTTAGCATGATGGACTGTTCCTCATAATCGTCTAATTGGTCACAATTTCGTCTGAGGCATTGAAATTGGCCTTTAGGGATGGCTTTAAGCCAACTGGGATGATGTTGACTGTCACGTCTGATATATGTGTTAGTATCACATTTTTTAAAATGTGTTTTAGTATGTATAACTCCCTCTCTGATGGAAATGGACAGATCTAAAAAGGTTGCCTCTGTTTTATGAATTTCAGGGGTAAGTGTAATGTTCATATTATTGCTGTTCAAGTGGGAAATGAAAAGATTTAAGGTTTCTAGGTTTCCTTTCCAGATACAAATGACGTCATCAATATATCTCCGCCATGTCACCAGGCTCGCCCCAAGCATGCCACTGGCCCATACATAAAGATGTTCAAAATGGTCCATATAGATATTGGCATAGCTCAGGGCGAACCTGGTGCCCATGGCGGTTCCACAAATTTTTAAATAATATTGATTGTTAAACCAAAAAAAATTATGGCTAAGCATAAACTCAATGGCTGTAATAATGAACTCCAAACATCTATTAGACAAATTGGGATCTTGTTCTAATTTCCATTTCACAGCTGCAATACCCTCCAAACCACAAATTATTCCCTCCAAACCACAAATTACATTCCGAAAAGGCCACAATTTTAAACAGAAATTAGCACCTTCATTAATTAAAGGGATGACCCCAAAAATTCCTTTATCCATCGTGAACCTACAAGGCTTCTACACCTGTGGTCGGTGTAAGGGTTGTAACTACACAAAAAGGGTACACAAGTCATTTACTTCATCCACTACAGGACAAACATTTATTATTAAACATTTCATAACATGCAAAACCACTAACGTCATTTACCTTCTACAGTGCAATTGTAAGATCCAATATTTAGGCCAAACAAGCAGGTTTTTAAAAACACGTATACTAGAACATCTCAATAAAATAGAGAAAAAGCATGAAGATCACGGTGTACCCCTACATTGTAATTCCTGTCAAGATTTCAACAAAAATCATTTCCTCTGGTTGGGTATAGAAAGAGTGTCTACCCACTGGAGGGGGGATGCTGGGAAAAGAACTAGACAGAAGGGAACTTTGGTTGATTCACACTATGAGAACCTACAACCAATGGGGTTTAAACAAGGACATTAGGATAGCAGCCTTTATCTAATATATCAATTTTATCACTATTAATTTAATACACTATTTTTGACACATTATTAAATTAATGCTACACTTATAAACTATTAGGTACTTTTAGGTATCTCATTAACACTTCACACATACCATTCACACTTATGTTATATTTTAGGATTAAATTAATATTTAAGACATCACATTCACATTTAAGATATCACATTTTTATTTATTTTTATTAATTTCTTTTAATTTCTTTTTATTCATTTCATTATTAATAATAATGTATTAGTATAGGGACTTTCTATAGTAAATAAGCACAATTAAATTTTCACTATTCAAATGTCGCACATATTTATTTATTATTATTATTTCTTATGTTAGAGACAATATTTGAAATTTCCTTAAACAAAATATTTATTTATAATCATGCTACTAGATTTGTGGGCTCTCACCATGATTCATATAAATGCACATAAATGTATTCTTTCCTGCTATGGAAGTTACATATGCCTATTTCATTTGTTTGGGTAGGCACAACCATCTCAATCTTGATATTTTATTTTTATGTATTGTCCCTTTAATTAGGAGACATATAAGTTGTAATTTTTTCACATTATTATAGTTAGTGCCACTGACTATATATATCGGGTTTTTCCCAAATCATGTATTCATCTTCATATGGTCCCACAATGAATGTAATCTAGACGCATAATACCTCTATATGAGATGTAATGACATTGTGACAGCGATCATAATTTTTTTAAACCCACAACAGTTAACGTCACTGCCAGTATATATTGGGCTTTTGCAAATCAGGCACTTTACTTTATATGGTCCTACAATAATCATAATTCAGACGTAGAATATCTCTACATGAGATGTAATAATATTGTGACAGTTTAATAGAATATTGAACCCCCTTTTTTGTAATATGAATGTGCCGTACGGATCCCCTTTTTGAAATGTGAATGTAGCGTGTCACAAATGTTTCAGATTCATTCTGAAGAGCAAATACTGGTCACTTTTTTCCTGCTTTTGTTTCAGAATTATTTATCTTGTTTTATTGGCTGAGATGTATGTCTGATGTCATTCGGGACACTCCCTCTATTAGTACACAGAACTTTGACTCTTCCGGATTGATGCTTTCACCCTTGGATTACAGCCGTCCTCTGATTGGACAAGAAAACCACATGACCACAGATCGGACCTGAAAAGGAACTGTTACACAACGGACTACTCGATTGAGGACTTTATACTACTGTCTGTTCATTGGTCTAAATATCCAAGAAGTGTTTTCATTGGTTAAATAACATATCAATACTAAACTAAGCCTCTATGTTTAAACTTTGATGGTTTTTTAATGATTTTCTTTAAAATATATTTTCTTCATTTTTATTCTCAGGAATAGTTTACTATTGATGCATATATATAGTATTAAACATTTTATGAAGTTTTTGTGAGTCCAATTTCCTGTGCTCAACAGGAAATTGGAACTAATTGTTCACCTGTATATAAACCAGCTCTGTAGCCACAGCAAACACACTCAGTACTTGGTTTTACTTACCTGTTTTACTTGTTTTAATGTATGCTCTTGATAAAGACGTGTAATACGTTGAAACGCGTTGAGCAAATAAAACCTTTTATCCTCTGTTGAAAGATTGTCAAGATCTTGTTTTGCTGTGCTGAGCTGGAATCTCCTTTTTTATGGAGTAAGTTACTACATTTTTTTCAATTATACACTGGATACTTTTGTCATTTGGGTCTCTATTCATTTATAGTCCACTTTTGGATAAACCTGAAAATTCAGTATTTGACTCCAGGAACCTGTGGACTCTTGCTATCTGACGCTACATTCCCTTTCAGCTGTAAAGATTCATCTTATGGAGTAAGTATACTGCACCCATATTAATTGGCTTCAATATATGCATCAAGCCTTTTTTCTCTTCACTTACTAGAGAAAATCACTCAATAGACCAGCGCCATCTACTACTACTATCTATCTATACACAGTCACAAGGGAGAGACTGCAAGAAGGCTGCGGTCTGACCTAAAGGAGAGTATCAGTTCTTAGTTCATTTGTACAGAATATTGTGTGTTTTTTTCCATCTTGCACCTCTGTATATTGTTTTCCTATTTGCGATTAGCTGATGGCTGTCACATGGTACACTGGGAGTGGAAATAGACATAAATTTTAAAAATGTCAGAAAAAAAATCTACTATGCATTTGAAGTTCAGACTAAGTGCTATTGCATTGTCTTGTTATCTTGCATTTGTTGATTATGCAAATCTACTGTGTTGACTGACCCTTTAAGAATGTTTACTTATTGAATACCAGGGAATTAGATAATTAGACAGATCTTATTATGACATTCAATAAACAATAAAGAAATACTGTTGTTTCCTGCACAAGTATCCAGCCCTCAGTCTTCGGTCCTTACTCTCTTTATTATAAACAATTAAATATCACAAATGCAGTGTAACTTCACAGAAAATAATCAGATTATCAAATAATAAAACATTCACTGTGCTCTTGTATGTCTATGAAATTTAATACAATGTTAATTTGCGTGATGCAAATAAATAATAAAATGTATGAAAATGTGTGTAAAAAATATCCCAAATTAAAATGATATAGGATGTACTCAAGGGCCTCTATTTATCAAGGTCTGGCAGTGTCAGATCAGGTCCGCCAGACCTCGCTGAATACGGCGAGCAATACGATCACCGTATTCAGCATTGCACCAGCAGCTCATAAGAGCTGCTGGTGCAACGCCGCCCCCTGCAGACTCGTGGCCAATAGGCCGCCAGCAGGGGGGTGTCAATCAACCCGATTTTAATTGATCGGGTTGATTTCTGGTGATGTCTGTTCGCCTGCTCAGAGCAGGCGGACAGGTTATGGAGCAGCGGTCTTTGTGACCGCTGCTTCATAACTGCTGTTACAGAACAGGAGCAGAAGGTATTAATGAAAGGTCTCAATTTAATACCAACACAAGGAGTCAATACATTTCAGCTATTTGTAGATGCACAAAAATTTATTAGAAATCTTACCATTAAACGCTTTTTTGCCAAAAAAGATACTATTAGCTATATTCCACCAGAACCCAGATCCAAATTTAAAAATCCATCTAACTTTTATCCTAGTCATTGTAAGGGATTTAGCATAGATGTTTTTGGTAAATAAAAGAGAAGACATAGTGATCAAAGAGGCCGACAAGGGCGGGGGAGTGGTAATAATGGACAGAGAATTTTATTTACAGGAGGCCAACAATATATTATCTGATGTTAATACCTACAAAATTCTCGATAGGTCACCAAAAAAAGTATTTTGTGAAGAATTACATGAGGTTCTTACTCAAGCCCTTGATAGAGAGAATATATCTGAACAGGAGTTCGATTTTCTATACCAGAACAATTCTAAAACAGCTATTTTTTATTTTCTACCCAAGTTGCACAAAAACCCAATCCACCCCCCAGGGCGCCCCATCATTAGTGGCATTGATTCATTAACAGCTAACTTATCTTCCTTTATTGATTTTTTATTACAGGTATTTGCCCAAAACTCCAAATCTTATTTAAAAGATACTACACATATTTTGAATATAATCAATCAGATTAAATGGGAACCCAATTATTATTGGGTTACCATGGACGTTACTTCATTGTACTCTATTATAGACCATCAAAAGGGTATTGCAGCTGTGAAAGTTCATTATTACAGCCATTGAGTTTATGCTTAGCCATAATTTTTTTTGGTTTAACAATCAATATTATTTACACATTTGTGGAACCGCCATGGGCACTAGGTTCGCCCAGAGCTATGCCAATATCTATATGGACCATTTTGAATATCTTTATGTATGGGCCAGTGGCATGCTCGGGGCGAGCCTGGTGACATGGCGGAGATATATTGATGACGTCATTTGTATCTGGAAAGGAAACCTAGAAACCTTAAATCTTTTCATTTCCCACTTGAACAGCGATAATATGAACATTACACTTACCCCTGAAATTCATAAAACAGAGGCAACCTTTTTAGATCTGTCCATTTCCATCAGAGAGGGAGTTATACACACTAAAACACATTTTAAAAAATGTGATACTAACACATATATCAGACACGACAGCCACCATCATCCCAGTTGGCTTAAAGCCATCCCTAAAGGCCAATTTCAATGCCTCAGACGAAATTGTGACCAATTAGACGATTATGAGGAACAGTCCATCATGCTAAAAAAAAGATTTTTACATAAAGGATACAAGTCAGAGACATTAGAACTAGATAGACAGTATGCCAAAAATCTAGATCGCAGGGAGATACTTAAAGGACATAAACGTATACAATCACAAGAAAGCTCCTTCCCTAGGTTTATAACAACATTTAATTCAGGACATAATCAAATTAAAAACATCATAAACAAACACTGGCACGTGTTAAAGAGTGACGAAGTATTAGATAAAATGATTCCCTTCAAACCACAAATTACATTCCCAAAAGGCCACAATTTTAAACAGAAATTAGCACCTTCAATATTTAAAGGGATGACCCCAAAAATTCCTTTATCCATCGTGAACCTACAAGGCTTCTACACCTGTGGTCGGTGTAAGGGTTGTAACTACACAAAAAGGGTACACAAGTCATTTACTTCATCCACTACAGGACAAACATTTATTATTAAACATTTCATAACATGCAAAACCACTAACGTCATTTACCTTCTACAGTGCAATTGTAAGATCCAATATTTAGGCCAAACAACCAGGTTTTTAAAAACACGTATACTAGAACATCTCAATAAAATAGAGAAAAAGCATGAAGATCACGGTGTACCCCTACATTGTAATTCCTGTCAAGATTTCAACAAAAATCATTTCCTCTGGTTGGGTATAGAAAGAGTGTCTACCCACTGGAGGGGGGATGCTGGGAAAATAACTAGACAGAAGGGAACTTTGGTTGATTCACACTATGAGAACCTACAACCAATGGGGTTTAAACAAGGACATTAGGATAGCAGCCTTTATCTAATATATTAATTTTATCACTATTAATTTAATACACTATTTTTGATACATTATTAAATTAATGCTACACTTATAAACTATTAGGTACTTTTAGGTATCTCATTAACACTTCACACATACCATTCACACTTATGTTATATTTTAGGATTAAATTAATATTTAAGACATCCCATTCACATTTAAGATATCACATTTTTATTTCTTTTTATTAATTTCTTTTAATTTCTTTTTTTTCATTTCATTATTAATAATAATGTATTAGTATAGGGACTTTCTATAGTAAATAAGCACAATTAAATTTTCACTATTCAAATGTCGCACATATTTATTTATTATTATTATTTCTTATGTTAGAGACAATATTTGAAATTTCCTTAAACAAAATATTTATTTATAATCATGCTACTAGATTTGTGGTCTCTCACCATGATTCATATAAATGCACATAAATGTATTCTTTCCTGCTATGGAAGTTACATATGCCTATTTCATTTGTTTGGGTAGGCACAACCATCTCAATCTTGATATTTTATTTTTATGTATTGTCCCTTTAATTAGGAGACATATAAGTTGTAATTTTTTCACATTATTATAGTTAGTGCCACTGACTATATATATCAGGTTTTTCCCAAATCATGTATTCATCTTCATATGGTCCCACAATGAATGTAATCTAGACGCATAATACCTCTATATGAGATGTAATGACATTGTGACAGCGATCATAATTTTTTTAAACCCACAACAGTTAACGTCACTGCCAGTATATATTGGGCTTTTGCAAATCAGGCACTTTACTTTATATGGTCCTACAATAATCATAATTCAGACATAGAATATCTCTACATGAGATGTAATAATATTGTGACAGTTTAATAGAATATTGAACCCCCTTTTTTGTAATATGAATGTGCCGTACGGATCCCCTTTTTGAAATGTGAATGTAGCGTGTCACAAATGTTTCAGATTCATTCTGAAGAGCAAATACTGGTCACTTTTTTCCTGCTTTTGTTTCAGAATTATTTATCTTGTTTTATTGGCTGAGATGTATGTCTGATGTCATTCGGGACACTCCCTCTATTAGTACACAGAACTTTGACTCTTCCGGATTGATGCTTTCACCCTTGGATTACAGCCGTCCTCTGATTGGACAAGAAAAGCACATGACCACAGATCGGACCTGAAAAGGAATTGTTACACAACGGACTACTCGATTGAGGACTTTATACTACTGTCTGTTCATTGGTCTAAATATCCAAGAAGTGTTTTCATTGGTTAAATAACGTATCAATACTAAACTAAGCCTCTATGTTTAAACTTTGATGGTTTTTTAATGATTTTCTTTAAAATATATTTTTCTTCATTTTTATTCTCAGGAATAGTTTACTATTGATGCATATATATAGTATTAAACATTTTATGAAGTTTTTGTGAGTCCAATTTCCTGTGCTCAACAGGAAATTGGAACTAATTGTTCACCTGTATATAAACCAGCCCTGTAGCCACAGCAAACACACTCAATACTTGGTTTTTACTTACCTGTTTTACTTGTTTTAATGTATGCTCTTGATAAAGACGTGTAATACGTTGAAACGCGTTGAGCAAATAAAACCTTTTATCCTTTGTTGAAAGATTGTCAAGATCTTGTTTTGCTGTGCTGAGCTGGAATCTCCTTTTTTATGGAGTAAGTTACTACATTTTTTTCAATTATACACTGGATACTTTTGTCATTTGGGTCTCTATTCATTTATAGTCCACTTTTGGATAAACCTGAAAATTCAGTATTTGACTCCAGGAACCTGTGGACTCTTGCCATCTGATGCTACGTTCCCTTTCAGCTGTAAAGTTTCATCTTACGGAGTGAGTATATTGCACCCATATTAACTGGCTTCAATATATGCATCAAGCCTTTTTTCTCTTCACTTACTAGAGAAAATCATTCAATAGACCAGCGCCATCTACTACTACTATCTATCTATACACAGTCACAAGGGAGAGACTGCAAGAAGGCTGCGGTCTGACCTAAAGGAGAGTATCAGTTCTTAGTTCATTTGTACAGAATATTGTGTGTTTTTTTCCATCTTGCACCTCTGTATATTGTTTTCCTATTTGCGATTAGCTGAGGGCTGTCACATGGTACACTGGGAGTGGAAATAGACATAAATTTTAAAAATGTCAGAAAAAAAATCTACTATTCATTTGAAGTTCAGACTAAGTGCTATTGCATTGTCTTGTTATCTTGCATTTGTTGATTATGCAAATCTACTGTGTTGACTGGCCCTTTAAGAATGTTTACTTATTGAATACCAGGGAATTAGATAATAAGACAGATCTTATTATGACATTCAATAAACAATAAAGAAATACTGTTGTTTCCTGCACAAGTATCCAGCCCTCAGTCTTCGGTCCTTACTCTCTTTATTATAAACAATAAAATATCACAAATGCAGTGTAACTTCACAGAAAATAATCAGATTATCAAATAATAAAACATTCACTGTGCTCTTGTATGTCTATGAAATTTAATACAATGTTAATTTGCGTGATGCAAATAAATAATAAAATGTATGAAAATGTGTGTAAAAAATATCCCAAATTAAAATGATATAGGATGTACTCAAGGGCCTCTATTTATCAAGGTGTGGCAGTGTCAGATCAGGTCCGCCAGACCTCGCTGAATACGGCGAGCAATACGCTCACCGTATTCAGCATTGCACCAGCAGCTCATAAGAGCTGCTGGTGCAACGCCGCCCCCTGCAGACTCGTGGCCAATGGGCCGCCAGCAGGGGGTGTCAATCAACCCGATTTTAATTGATCGGGTTGATTTCTGGTGATGTCTGTTCGCCTGCTCAGAGCAGGCGGACAGGTTATGGAGCAGCGGTCTTTGTGACCGCTGCGACATAACTGCTGTTACAGAACAGGAGCAGAAGGTATTAATGAAAGGTCTAAATTTCATACCAACACAAGGAGTCAGTACATTTCAGCTATTTGTGGATGCACAAAAATTTATTAGAAATCTTACCATTAAACGCTTTTTTGCCAAAAAAGATACTATTAGCTATATTCCACCAGAACCCAGATCCAAATTTAAAAATCCATCTAACTTTTATCCTAGTCATTGTAAGGGATTTAGCATAGATGTTTTTGGTAAATAAAAGAGAAGACATAGTGATCAAAGAGGCCGACAAGGGCGGGGGAGTGGTAATAATGGACAGAGAATTTTATTTACAGGAGGCCAACAATATATTATCTGATGTTAATACCTACAAAATTCTCGATAGGTCACCAAAAAAAGTATTTTGTGAAGACTTACATGAGGTTCTTACTCAAGCCCTTGATAGAGAGAATATATCTGAACAGGAGTTCGATTTTCTATACCAGAACAATTCTAAAACAGCTATTTTTTATTTTCTACCCAAGTTGCACAAAAACCCAATCCACCCCCCAGGGCGCCCCATCATTAGTGGCATTGATTCATTAACAGCTAACTTATCTTCCTTTATTGATTTTTTATTACAGGTATTTGCCCAAAACTCCAAATCTTATTTAAAAGATACTACACATATTTTGAATATAATCAATCAGATTAAATGGGAATCCAATTATTATTGGGTTACCATGGACGTTACTTCATTGTACTCTATTATAGACCATCAAAAGGGTATTGCAGCTGTGAAAGTTCATTATTACAGCCATTGAGTTTATGCTTAGCCATAATTTTTTTTGGTTTAACAATCAATATTATTTACAAATTTGTGGAACCGCCATGGGCACCAGGTTCGCCCGGAGCTATGCCAATATCTATATGGACCATTTTGAACATCTTTATGTATGGGCCAGTGGCATGCTCGGGGCGAGCCTGGTGACATGGCGGAGATATATTGATTACGTCATTTGTATCTGGAAAGGAAACCTAGAAACCTTAAATCTTTTCATTTCCCACTTGAACAGCGATAATATGAACATTACACTTACCCCTGAAATTCATAAAACAGAGGCAACCTTTTTAGATCTGTCCATTTACATCAGAGAGGGAGTTATACACACTAAAACACATTTTAAAAAATGTGATACTAACACATATATCAGACACGACAGCCAACATCATCCCAGTTGGCTTAAAGCCATCCCTAAAGGCCAATTTCAATGCCTCAGATGAAATTGTGACCAATTAGACGATTATGAGGAACAGTCCATCATGCTAAAAAAAAGATTTTTACATAAATGATAAAAGTCAGAGACATTAGAACTAGATAGACAGTATGCCAAAAATCTAAATCGAAGGGAGATACTTAAAGGACATAAACGTATACAATCACAATAAAGCTCCTTCCCTAGGTTTATAACAACATTTAATTCAGGACATAATCAAATTAAAAACATCATAAACAAACACTGGCACGTGTTAAAGAGTGACGAAGTATTAGATAAAATGATTCCCTTCAAACCACAAATTACATTCCGAAAAGGCCATAATTTTAAACAGAAATTAGCACCTTCATTAATTAAAGGGATGACCCCAAAAATTCCTTTATCCATCGTGAACCTACAAGGCTTCTACACCTGTGGTTGGTGTAAGGGTTGTAACTACACAAAAAGGGTACACAAGTCATTTACTTCATCCACTACAGGACAAACATTTATTATTAAACATTTCATAACATGCAAAACCACTAACGTCATTTACCTTCTACAGTGCAATTGTAAGATCCAATATTTAGGCCAAACAAGCAGGTTTTTAAAAACACGTATACTAGAACATCTCAATAAAATAGAGAAAAAGCATGAAGATCACGGTGTACCCTACATTGTAATTCCTGTCAAGATTTCAACAAAAATCATTTCCTCTGGTTGGGTATAGAAAGAGTGTCTACCCACTGGAGGGGGGGATGCTGGGAAAATAACTAGACAGAAGGGAACTTTGGTTGATTCACACTATGAGAACCTACAACCAATGGGGTTTAAACAAGGACATTAGGATAGCAGCCTTTATCTAATATATCAATTTTATCACTATTAATTTAATACACTATTTTTGACACATTATTAAATTAATGCTACACTTATAAACTATTAGGTACTTTTAGGTATCTCATTAACACTTCACACATACCATTCACACTTATGTTATATTTTAGGATTAAATTAATATTTAAGACATCACATTCACATTTAAGATATCACATTTTTATTTCTTTTTATTAATTTCTTTTAATTTCTTTTTATTCATTTCATTATTAATAATAATGTATTAGTATAGGGACTTTCTATAGTAAATAAGCACAATTAAATTTTCACTATTCAAATGTCGCACATATTTATTTATTATTATTATTTCTTATGTTAGAGACAATATTTGAAATTTCCTTAAACAAAATATTTATTTATAATCATGCTACTAGATTTGTGGGCTCTCACCATGATTCATATAAATGCACATAAATGTATTCTTTCCTGCTATGGAAGTTACATATGCCTATTTCATTTGTTTGGGTAGGCACAACCATCTCAATCTTGATATTTTATTTTTATGTATTGTCCCTTTAATTAGGAGACATATAAGTTGTAATTTTTTCACATTATTATAGTTAGTGCCACTGACTATATATATCGGGTTTTTCCCAAATCATGTATTCATCTTCATATGGTCCCACAATGAATGTAATCTAGACGCATAATACCTCTATATGAGATGTAATGACATTGTGACAGCGATCATAATTTTTTTAAACCCACAACAGTTAACGTCACTGCCAGTATATATTGGGCTTTTGCAAATCAGGCACTTTACTTTATATGGTCCTACAATAATCATAATTCAGACGTAGAATATCTCTACATGAGATGTAATAATATTGTGACAGTTTAATAGAATATTGAACCCCCTTTTTTGTAATATGAATGTGCCGTACGGATCCCCTTTTTGAAATGTGAATGTAGCGTGTCACAAATGTTTCAGATTCATTCTGAAGAGCAAATACTGGTCACTTTTTTCCTGCTTTTGTTTCAGAATTATTTATCTTGTTTTATTGGCTGAGATGTATGTCTGATGTCATTCGGGACACTCCCTCTATTAGTACACAGAACTTTGACTCTTCCGGATTGATGCTTTCACCCTTGGATTACAGCCGTCCTCTGATTGGACAAGAAAACCACATGACCACAGATCGGACCTGAAAAGGAACTGTTACACAACGGACTACTCGATTGAGGACTTTATACTACTGTCTGTTCATTGGTCTAAATATCCAAGAAGTGTTTTCATTGGTTAAATAACATATCAATACTAAACTAAGCCTCTATGTTTAAACTTTGATGGTTTTTTAATGATTTTCTTTAAAATATATTTTCTTCATTTTTATTCTCAGGAATAGTTTACTATTGATGCATATATATAGTATTAAACATTTTATGAAGTTTTTGTGAGTCCAATTTCCTGTGCTCAACAGGAAATTGGAACTAATTGTTCACCTGTATATAAACCAGCTCTGTAGCCACAGCAAACACACTCAGTACTTGGTTTTACTTACCTGTTTTACTTGTTTTAATGTATGCTCTTGATAAAGACGTGTAATACGTTGAAACGCGTTGAGCAAATAAAACCTTTTATCCTCTGTTGAAAGATTGTCAAGATCTTGTTTTGCTGTGCTGAGCTGGAATCTCCTTTTTTATGGAGTAAGTTACTACATTTTTTTCAATTATACACTGGATACTTTTGTCATTTGGGTCTCTATTCATTTATAGTCCACTTTTGGATAAACCTGAAAATTCAGTATTTGACTCCAGGAACCTGTGGACTCTTGCTATCTGACGCTACATTCCCTTTCAGCTGTAAAGATTCATCTTATGGAGTAAGTATACTGCACCCATATTAATTGGCTTCAATATATGCATCAAGCCTTTTTTCTCTTCACTTACTAGAGAAAATCACTCAATAGACCAGCGCCATCTACTACTACTATCTATCTATACACAGTCACAAGGGAGAGACTGCAAGAAGGCTGCGGTCTGACCTAAAGGAGAGTATCAGTTCTTAGTTCATTTGTACAGAATATTGTGTGTTTTTTTCCATCTTGCACCTCTGTATATTGTTTTCCTATTTGCGATTAGCTGATGGCTGTCACATGGTACACTGGGAGTGGAAATAGACATAAATTTTAAAAATGTCAGAAAAAAAATCTACTATGCATTTGAAGTTCAGACTAAGTGCTATTGCATTGTCTTGTTATCTTGCATTTGTTGATTATGCAAATCTACTGTGTTGACTGACCCTTTAAGAATGTTTACTTATTGAATACCAGGGAATTAGATAATTAGACAGATCTTATTATGACATTCAATAAACAATAAAGAAATACTGTTGTTTCCTGCACAAGTATCCAGCCCTCAGTCTTCGGTCCTTACTCTCTTTATTATAAACAATTAAATATCACAAATGCAGTGTAACTTCACAGAAAATAATCAGATTATCAAATAATAAAACATTCACTGTGCTCTTGTATGTCTATGAAATTTAATACAATGTTAATTTGCGTGATGCAAATAAATAATAAAATGTATGAAAATGTGTGTAAAAAATATCCCAAATTAAAATGATATAGGATGTACTCAAGGGCCTCTATTTATCAAGGTCTGGCAGTGTCAGATCAGGTCCGCCAGACCTCGCTGAATACGGCGAGCAATACGATCACCGTATTCAGCATTGCACCAGCAGCTCATAAGAGCTGCTGGTGCAACGCCGCCCCCTGCAGACTCGTGGCCAATAGGCCGCCAGCAGGGGGGTGTCAATCAACCCGATTTTAATTGATCGGGTTGATTTCTGGTGATGTCTGTTCGCCTGCTCAGAGCAGGCGGACAGGTTATGGAGCAGCGGTCTTTGTGACCGCTGCTTCATAACTGCTGTTACAGAACAGGAGCAGAAGGTATTAATGAAAGGTCTCAATTTAATACCAACACAAGGAGTCAATACATTTCAGCTATTTGTAGATGCACAAAAATTTATTAGAAATCTTACCATTAAACGCTTTTTTGCCAAAAAAGATACTATTAGCTATATTCCACCAGAACCCAGATCCAAATTTAAAAATCCATCTAACTTTTATCCTAGTCATTGTAAGGGATTTAGCATAGATGTTTTTGGTAAATAAAAGAGAAGACATAGTGATCAAAGAGGCCGACAAGGGCGGGGGAGTGGTAATAATGGACAGAGAATTTTATTTACAGGAGGCCAACAATATATTATCTGATGTTAATACCTACAAAATTCTCGATAGGTCACCAAAAAAAGTATTTTGTGAAGAATTACATGAGGTTCTTACTCAAGCCCTTGATAGAGAGAATATATCTGAACAGGAGTTCGATTTTCTATACCAGAACAATTCTAAAACAGCTATTTTTTATTTTCTACCCAAGTTGCACAAAAACCCAATCCACCCCCCAGGGCGCCCCATCATTAGTGGCATTGATTCATTAACAGCTAACTTATCTTCCTTTATTGATTTTTTATTACAGGTATTTGCCCAAAACTCCAAATCTTATTTAAAAGATACTACACATATTTTGAATATAATCAATCAGATTAAATGGGAACCCAATTATTATTGGGTTACCATGGACGTTACTTCATTGTACTCTATTATAGACCATCAAAAGGGTATTGCAGCTGTGAAAGTTCATTATTACAGCCATTGAGTTTATGCTTAGCCATAATTTTTTTTGGTTTAACAATCAATATTATTTACACATTTGTGGAACCGCCATGGGCACTAGGTTCGCCCAGAGCTATGCCAATATCTATATGGACCATTTTGAATATCTTTATGTATGGGCCAGTGGCATGCTCGGGGCGAGCCTGGTGACATGGCGGAGATATATTGATGACGTCATTTGTATCTGGAAAGGAAACCTAGAAACCTTAAATCTTTTCATTTCCCACTTGAACAGCGATAATATGAACATTACACTTACCCCTGAAATTCATAAAACAGAGGCAACCTTTTTAGATCTGTCCATTTCCATCAGAGAGGGAGTTATACACACTAAAACACATTTTAAAAAATGTGATACTAACACATATATCAGACACGACAGCCACCATCATCCCAGTTGGCTTAAAGCCATCCCTAAAGGCCAATTTCAATGCCTCAGACGAAATTGTGACCAATTAGACGATTATGAGGAACAGTCCATCATGCTAAAAAAAAGATTTTTACATAAAGGATACAAGTCAGAGACATTAGAACTAGATAGACAGTATGCCAAAAATCTAGATCGCAGGGAGATACTTAAAGGACATAAACGTATACAATCACAAGAAAGCTCCTTCCCTAGGTTTATAACAACATTTAATTCAGGACATAATCAAATTAAAAACATCATAAACAAACACTGGCACGTGTTAAAGAGTGACGAAGTATTAGATAAAATGATTCCCTTCAAACCACAAATTACATTCCCAAAAGGCCACAATTTTAAACAGAAATTAGCACCTTCAATATTTAAAGGGATGACCCCAAAAATTCCTTTATCCATCGTGAACCTACAAGGCTTCTACACCTGTGGTCGGTGTAAGGGTTGTAACTACACAAAAAGGGTACACAAGTCATTTACTTCATCCACTACAGGACAAACATTTATTATTAAACATTTCATAACATGCAAAACCACTAACGTCATTTACCTTCTACAGTGCAATTGTAAGATCCAATATTTAGGCCAAACAACCAGGTTTTTAAAAACACGTATACTAGAACATCTCAATAAAATAGAGAAAAAGCATGAAGATCACGGTGTACCCCTACATTGTAATTCCTGTCAAGATTTCAACAAAAATCATTTCCTCTGGTTGGGTATAGAAAGAGTGTCTACCCACTGGAGGGGGGATGCTGGGAAAATAACTAGACAGAAGGGAACTTTGGTTGATTCACACTATGAGAACCTACAACCAATGGGGTTTAAACAAGGACATTAGGATAGCAGCCTTTATCTAATATATTAATTTTATCACTATTAATTTAATACACTATTTTTGATACATTATTAAATTAATGCTACACTTATAAACTATTAGGTACTTTTAGGTATCTCATTAACACTTCACACATACCATTCACACTTATGTTATATTTTAGGATTAAATTAATATTTAAGACATCCCATTCACATTTAAGATATCACATTTTTATTTCTTTTTATTAATTTCTTTTAATTTCTTTTTTTTCATTTCATTATTAATAATAATGTATTAGTATAGGGACTTTCTATAGTAAATAAGCACAATTAAATTTTCACTATTCAAATGTCGCACATATTTATTTATTATTATTATTTCTTATGTTAGAGACAATATTTGAAATTTCCTTAAACAAAATATTTATTTATAATCATGCTACTAGATTTGTGGTCTCTCACCATGATTCATATAAATGCACATAAATGTATTCTTTCCTGCTATGGAAGTTACATATGCCTATTTCATTTGTTTGGGTAGGCACAACCATCTCAATCTTGATATTTTATTTTTATGTATTGTCCCTTTAATTAGGAGACATATAAGTTGTAATTTTTTCACATTATTATAGTTAGTGCCACTGACTATATATATCAGGTTTTTCCCAAATCATGTATTCATCTTCATATGGTCCCACAATGAATGTAATCTAGACGCATAATACCTCTATATGAGATGTAATGACATTGTGACAGCGATCATAATTTTTTTAAACCCACAACAGTTAACGTCACTGCCAGTATATATTGGGCTTTTGCAAATCAGGCACTTTACTTTATATGGTCCTACAATAATCATAATTCAGACATAGAATATCTCTACATGAGATGTAATAATATTGTGACAGTTTAATAGAATATTGAACCCCCTTTTTTGTAATATGAATGTGCCGTACGGATCCCCTTTTTGAAATGTGAATGTAGCGTGTCACAAATGTTTCAGATTCATTCTGAAGAGCAAATACTGGTCACTTTTTTCCTGCTTTTGTTTCAGAATTATTTATCTTGTTTTATTGGCTGAGATGTATGTCTGATGTCATTCGGGACACTCCCTCTATTAGTACACAGAACTTTGACTCTTCCGGATTGATGCTTTCACCCTTGGATTACAGCCGTCCTCTGATTGGACAAGAAAAGCACATGACCACAGATCGGACCTGAAAAGGAATTGTTACACAACGGACTACTCGATTGAGGACTTTATACTACTGTCTGTTCATTGGTCTAAATATCCAAGAAGTGTTTTCATTGGTTAAATAACGTATCAATACTAAACTAAGCCTCTATGTTTAAACTTTGATGGTTTTTTAATGATTTTCTTTAAAATATATTTTTCTTCATTTTTATTCTCAGGAATAGTTTACTATTGATGCATATATATAGTATTAAACATTTTATGAAGTTTTTGTGAGTCCAATTTCCTGTGCTCAACAGGAAATTGGAACTAATTGTTCACCTGTATATAAACCAGCCCTGTAGCCACAGCAAACACACTCAATACTTGGTTTTTACTTACCTGTTTTACTTGTTTTAATGTATGCTCTTGATAAAGACGTGTAATACGTTGAAACGCGTTGAGCAAATAAAACCTTTTATCCTTTGTTGAAAGATTGTCAAGATCTTGTTTTGCTGTGCTGAGCTGGAATCTCCTTTTTTATGGAGTAAGTTACTACATTTTTTTCAATTATACACTGGATACTTTTGTCATTTGGGTCTCTATTCATTTATAGTCCACTTTTGGATAAACCTGAAAATTCAGTATTTGACTCCAGGAACCTGTGGACTCTTGCCATCTGATGCTACGTTCCCTTTCAGCTGTAAAGTTTCATCTTACGGAGTGAGTATATTGCACCCATATTAACTGGCTTCAATATATGCATCAAGCCTTTTTTCTCTTCACTTACTAGAGAAAATCATTCAATAGACCAGCGCCATCTACTACTACTATCTATCTATACACAGTCACAAGGGAGAGACTGCAAGAAGGCTGCGGTCTGACCTAAAGGAGAGTATCAGTTCTTAGTTCATTTGTACAGAATATTGTGTGTTTTTTTCCATCTTGCACCTCTGTATATTGTTTTCCTATTTGCGATTAGCTGAGGGCTGTCACATGGTACACTGGGAGTGGAAATAGACATAAATTTTAAAAATGTCAGAAAAAAAATCTACTATTCATTTGAAGTTCAGACTAAGTGCTATTGCATTGTCTTGTTATCTTGCATTTGTTGATTATGCAAATCTACTGTGTTGACTGGCCCTTTAAGAATGTTTACTTATTGAATACCAGGGAATTAGATAATAAGACAGATCTTATTATGACATTCAATAAACAATAAAGAAATACTGTTGTTTCCTGCACAAGTATCCAGCCCTCAGTCTTCGGTCCTTACTCTCTTTATTATAAACAATAAAATATCACAAATGCAGTGTAACTTCACAGAAAATAATCAGATTATCAAATAATAAAACATTCACTGTGCTCTTGTATGTCTATGAAATTTAATACAATGTTAATTTGCGTGATGCAAATAAATAATAAAATGTATGAAAATGTGTGTAAAAAATATCCCAAATTAAAATGATATAGGATGTACTCAAGGGCCTCTATTTATCAAGGTGTGGCAGTGTCAGATCAGGTCCGCCAGACCTCGCTGAATACGGCGAGCAATACGCTCACCGTATTCAGCATTGCACCAGCAGCTCATAAGAGCTGCTGGTGCAACGCCGCCCCCTGCAGACTCGTGGCCAATGGGCCGCCAGCAGGGGGTGTCAATCAACCCGATTTTAATTGATCGGGTTGATTTCTGGTGATGTCTGTTCGCCTGCTCAGAGCAGGCGGACAGGTTATGGAGCAGCGGTCTTTGTGACCGCTGCGACATAACTGCTGTTACAGAACAGGAGCAGAAGGTATTAATGAAAGGTCTAAATTTCATACCAACACAAGGAGTCAGTACATTTCAGCTATTTGTGGATGCACAAAAATTTATTAGAAATCTTACCATTAAACGCTTTTTTGCCAAAAAAGATACTATTAGCTATATTCCACCAGAACCCAGATCCAAATTTAAAAATCCATCTAACTTTTATCCTAGTCATTGTAAGGGATTTAGCATAGATGTTTTTGGTAAATAAAAGAGAAGACATAGTGATCAAAGAGGCCGACAAGGGCGGGGGAGTGGTAATAATGGACAGAGAATTTTATTTACAGGAGGCCAACAATATATTATCTGATGTTAATACCTACAAAATTCTCGATAGGTCACCAAAAAAAGTATTTTGTGAAGACTTACATGAGGTTCTTACTCAAGCCCTTGATAGAGAGAATATATCTGAACAGGAGTTCGATTTTCTATACCAGAACAATTCTAAAACAGCTATTTTTTATTTTCTACCCAAGTTGCACAAAAACCCAATCCACCCCCCAGGGCGCCCCATCATTAGTGGCATTGATTCATTAACAGCTAACTTATCTTCCTTTATTGATTTTTTATTACAGGTATTTGCCCAAAACTCCAAATCTTATTTAAAAGATACTACACATATTTTGAATATAATCAATCAGATTAAATGGGAATCCAATTATTATTGGGTTACCATGGACGTTACTTCATTGTACTCTATTATAGACCATCAAAAGGGTATTGCAGCTGTGAAAGTTCATTATTACAGCCATTGAGTTTATGCTTAGCCATAATTTTTTTTGGTTTAACAATCAATATTATTTACAAATTTGTGGAACCGCCATGGGCACCAGGTTCGCCCGGAGCTATGCCAATATCTATATGGACCATTTTGAACATCTTTATGTATGGGCCAGTGGCATGCTCGGGGCGAGCCTGGTGACATGGCGGAGATATATTGATTACGTCATTTGTATCTGGAAAGGAAACCTAGAAACCTTAAATCTTTTCATTTCCCACTTGAACAGCGATAATATGAACATTACACTTACCCCTGAAATTCATAAAACAGAGGCAACCTTTTTAGATCTGTCCATTTACATCAGAGAGGGAGTTATACACACTAAAACACATTTTAAAAAATGTGATACTAACACATATATCAGACACGACAGCCAACATCATCCCAGTTGGCTTAAAGCCATCCCTAAAGGCCAATTTCAATGCCTCAGATGAAATTGTGACCAATTAGACGATTATGAGGAACAGTCCATCATGCTAAAAAAAAGATTTTTACATAAATGATAAAAGTCAGAGACATTAGAACTAGATAGACAGTATGCCAAAAATCTAAATCGAAGGGAGATACTTAAAGGACATAAACGTATACAATCACAATAAAGCTCCTTCCCTAGGTTTATAACAACATTTAATTCAGGACATAATCAAATTAAAAACATCATAAACAAACACTGGCACGTGTTAAAGAGTGACGAAGTATTAGATAAAATGATTCCCTTCAAACCACAAATTACATTCCCAAAAGGCCATAATTTTAAACAGAAATTAGCACCTTCATTAATTAAAGGGATGACCCCAAAAATTCCTTTATCCATCGTGAACCTACAAGGCTTCTACACCTGTGGTTGGTGTAAGGGTTGTAACTACACAAAAAGGGTACACAAGTCATTTACTTCATCCACTACAGGACAAACATTTATTATTAAACATTTCATAACATGCAAAACCACTAACGTCATTTACCTTCTACAGTGCAATTGTAAGATCCAATATTTAGGCCAAACAAGCAGGTTTTTAAAAACACGTATACTAGAACATCTCAATAAAATAGAGAAAAAGCATGAAGATCACGGTGTACCTACATTGTAATTCCTGTCAAGATTTCAACAAAAATCATTTCCTCTGGTTGGGTATAGAAAGAGTGTCTACCCACTGGAGGGGGGGATGCTGGGAAAATAACTAGACAGAAGGGAACTTTGGTTGATTCACACTATGAGAACCTACAACCAATGGGGTTTAAACAAGGACATTAGGATAGCAGCCTTTATCTAATATATCAATTTTATCACTATTAATTTAATACACTATTTTTGACACATTATTAAATTAATGCTACACTTATAAACTATTAGGTACTTTTAGGTATCTCATTAACACTTCACACATACCATTCACACTTATGTTATATTTTAGGATTAAATTAATATTTAAGACATCACATTCACATTTAAGATATCACATTTTTATTTCTTTTTATTAATTTCTTTTAATTTCTTTTTATTCATTTCATTATTAATAATAATGTATTAGTATAGGGACTTTCTATAGTAAATAAGCACAATTAAATTTTCACTATTCAAATGTCGCACATATTTATTTATTATTATTATTTCTTATGTTAGAGACAATATTTGAAATTTCCTTAAACAAAATATTTATTTATAATCATGCTACTAGATTTGTGGGCTCTCACCATGATTCATATAAATGCACATAAATGTATTCTTTCCTGCTATGGAAGTTACATATGCCTATTTCATTTGTTTGGGTAGGCACAACCATCTCAATCTTGATATTTTATTTTTATGTATTGTCCCTTTAATTAGGAGACATATAAGTTGTAATTTTTTCACATTATTATAGTTAGTGCCACTGACTATATATATCGGGTTTTTCCCAAATCATGTATTCATCTTCATATGGTCCCACAATGAATGTAATCTAGACGCATAATACCTCTATATGAGATGTAATGACATTGTGACAGCGATCATAATTTTTTTAAACCCACAACAGTTAACGTCACTGCCAGTATATATTGGGCTTTTGCAAATCAGGCACTTTACTTTATATGGTCCTACAATAATCATAATTCAGAAGTAGAATATCTCTACATGAGATGTAATAATATTGTGACAGTTTAATAGAATATTGAACCCCTTATTTGTAATATGAATGTGCCGTACGGATCCCCTTTTTGAAATGTGAATGTAGCGTGTCACAAATGTTTCAGATTCATTCTGAAGAGCAAATACTGGTCACTTTTTTCCTGCTTTTGTTTCAGAATTATTTATCTTGTTTTATTGGCTGAGATGTATGTCTGATGTCATTCGGGACACTCCCTCTATTAGTACACAGAACTTTGACTCTTCCGGATTGATGCTTTCACCCTTGGATTACAGCCGTCCTCTGATTGGACAAGAAAAGCACATGACCACAGATCGGACCTGAAAAGGAACTGTTACACAACGGACTACTCGATTGAGGACTTTATACTACTGTCTGTTCATTGGTCTAAATATCCAAGAAGTGTTTTCATTGGTTAAATAACGTATCAATACTAAACTAAGCCTCTATGTTTAAACTTTGATGGTTTTTTAATGATTTTCTTTAAAATATATTTTTCTTCATTTTTATTCTCAGGAATAGTTTACTATTGATGCATATATATAGTATTAAACATTTTATGAAGTTTTTGTGAGTCCAATTTCCTGTGCTCAACAGGAAATTGGAACTAATTGTTCACCTGTATATAAACCAGCCCTTTAGCCACAGCAAACACACTCAATACTTGGTTTTACTTACCTGTTTTACTTGTTTTAATATATGATAAAGACGTGTAATACGTTGAAACGCGTTGAGCAAATAAAACCTTTTATCCTTTGTTGAAAGATTGTCAAGATCTTGTTTTGCTGTGCTGAGCTGGAATCTCCTTTTTTATGGAGTAAGTTACTACATTTTTTTCAATTATACACTGGATACTTTTGTCATTTGGGTCTCTATTCATTTATAGTCCACTTTTGGATAAACCTGAAAATTCAGTATTTGACTCCAGGAACCTGTGGACTCTTGCCATCTGACGCTACGTTCCCTTTCAGCTGTAAAGTTTCATCTTACGGAGTGAGTATATTGCACCCATATTAATTGGCTTCAATATATGCATCAAGCCTTTTTTCTCTTCACTTACTAGAGAAAATCATTCAATAGACCAGCGCCATCTACTACTACTATCTATCTATACACAGTCACAAGGGAGAGACTGCAAGAAGGCTGCGGTCTGACCTAAAGGAGAGTATCAGTTCTTAGTTCATTTGTACAGAATATTGTGTGTTTTTTTCCATCTTGAACCTCTGTATATTGTTTTCCTATTTGCGATTAGCTGATGGCTGTCACATGGTACACTGGGAGTGGAAATAGACATAAATTTTAAAAATGTCAGAAAAAAAATCTACTATTCATTTGAAGTTCAGACTAAGTGCTATTGCATTGTCTTGTTATCTTGCATTTGTTGATTATGCAAATCTACTGTGTTGACTGGCCCTTTAAGAATGTTTACTTATTGAATACCAGGGAATTAGATAATTAGACAGATCTTATTATGACATTCAATAAACAATAAAGAAATACTGTTGTTTCCTGCACAAGTATCCAGCCCTCAGTCTTCGGTCCTTACTCTCTTTATTATAAACAATAAAATATCACAAATGCAGTGTAACTTCACAGAAAATAATCAGATTATCAAATAATAAAACATTCACTGTGCTCTTGTATGTCTATGAAATTTAATACAATGTTAATTTGCGTGATGCAAATAAATAATAAAATGTATGAAAATGTGTGTAAAAAATATCCCAAATTAAAATGATATAGGATGTACTCAAGGGCCTCTATTTATCAAGGTCTGGCAGTGTCAGATCAGGTCCGCCAGACCTCGCTGAATACGGCAAGCAATACGCTCACCGTATTCAGCATTGCACCAGCAGCTCATAAGAGCTGCTGGTGCAACGCCGCCCCCTGCAGACTCGTGGCCAATGGGCCGCCAGCAGGGAGGTGTCAATCAACCCGATTTTAATTGATCGGGTTGATTTCTGGTGATGTCTGTTCGTCTGCTCAGAGCAGGCGGACAGGTTATGGAGCAGCGGTCTTTGTGACCGCTGCTTCATAACTGCTGTTTCTGGCGAGCCTGCAGGCTCGCCAGAAACACGAGGCATCAAGCTGCATTCAGAGCTTGATAGATAGGCCCCTATAACTAGTGCATTAAACATCACTTTATCTGGAGTACATCCTATACTATTTTAATTTGGGACATTTTTTTACACACATTTTCATACAGTTTGTTATTTATTTGTATCACGCAATTTAAAGGGACAGTCTAGTCAAAATAAATTTTTGCATTTTTTGCGTGCGCGTGAATGTATTCCCCCATAGAAATCAATGGAGAAAAACCTAACACCCGAGACCCCGCAAACACCATTGCATTTTAGCATTCCCCATAGAAGTCAATGAAGAAATAAAAATTGTTGACCATCGCGCAAACAACATAGCATATTGGCATTAGCAAATGTGAAATATTTACAGTTAATTAAATTAATAACTTATTAACCCACTGGGGGGTAGTTATCAAGCCGTCTACTTTTCTGGCTTCACCGGCCCAATACGCCCGCCTACCTTCGCCGCCGCGGACCTGAAAAAATACGCCTAAGTTATCAAATAAAGCTGTCAAAAAGCCGCGGGGCGATGAGCAGCGGACTGTGACAGTTATCACTCATCCGATCTCGCTGCTCTTCGGCTTTTTCCCAGCTTTATTGCTAGCCTGTCACTAAGCACTCACACTAAACTACGCTGTATACTACCGGCGCCCCCGGAGCCCCCCGCAACTCAATAAAGTTACTAACCCCTAAACCGCCGCTCCTAGACCCCGCCGCAACTCTTATAAATGTATTAACCCCTAAACCGCCGCTCCCGGACACCGCTGCCACCTACAGTATACCTAGTAACCCCTATCCTGCCCCCCCTACACCGTCGCCCTCTATTATAAAGTTATTAACCCCTATCCTGCTGATCCTGCACCTCTCCGCAACTAAATAAATAGTTTAACCCCTAAACCGCCGCTCCCTGAACACGCCGCAACCTATATTAAACCTATTAACCCCTATCCTGCCCCCCCTACACCGTTGTCACCTATAATAAATTTATTAACCCCTAATCTGCCTCCCCTACACCGTCGCCCCCTATAATAAATTTATTAACCCCTATCCTGCCCCCCACTACGCCGCCGCCACTGTAATAAAATTATTAACCCCTAAACCTAAGTCTAACCCTAACGCCCCCTAACTTAAATATTAATTAAATAAATCTAAATAATATTTCTATTATTAACTAAGTTAATCCTATTTAAAACTAAATACTTACCTATAAAATAAACCCTAATATAGCTACAATATAAATAATAATTATATTGTAGCTATCTTAGGATTTATTTTTATTTTACAGGTACCTTTCAATTTATTTTAACTAGGTACAATAGCTATTAAATAGTAATTAACTATTTAATAGCTTACCTAGCTAAAATAAACTGAAATTTACCTGTAAAATAAATCCTAACCTAAGTTCCAATTACACCTAACACTACACTATACTTTAATAAATTATTCCTATTTAAAAATAAATACTTACCTGTAAAATAAACCCTAAGATAGCTACAATATAATTAATAATTATATTGTAGCTATCTTAGGATTTATATTTATTTTACAGGTAACTTTGTATTTATTTTAGCTAGTTAGAATAGTTATTAAATAGTTATTAACTATTTAATAACTGCCTAGCTAAAAGAAATACAAAATTACCTGTAAAATAAATCCTAACCTAAGTTACAATTAAACCTAATACTACACTATCATTAAATTAATTAAATAAACTACCTAGAAATAACTACAATTAAATACAATTACATAAACTAACTAAAGTACAAAAAATAAAAAAAAGCTAAGTTACAAAAAATTAAAAAATAAGTTACAAACATGTTAAAAATATTACAACAATTTTAAGCTACTTACACCTAATCTAAGCCCCCTAATAAAATAACAAACCCCCCAAAATAAAAAAATGCCCTACCCTATTCTAAATTAAATAAAGTTCAAAGCTCTTTTACCTTACCAGCCCTTAAAAGGGCCATTTGTGGGGGCATGCCCCAAAGAAAACAGCTCTTTTGCCTGTAAAAGAAAAATACAACCCCCCCCAACATTAAAACCCACCACCCACATACCCCTAATCTAACCCAAACCCCCCCTTACAAAAAAAAACTAATCCCCTGAAGATCATCCTACCTTTAGTCGTCTTCACTCAGCCGAGCCACCGATGGAACCGAAGTGGACATCCGGAGCGGAAGAAGTTAATCCTCCAAGCGGCGCTGAAGAAATCTTCCATCCGATGAAGTCATCATCAAGGCGGCGCTGAAGAAAAGTCTTCGATCCGGCCGATGTCATCTTCAAAGAGGCGCTGAAGAGGTCTTCTATCCGGGCGAAGTCATCTTCCAAGCCGAGTCTTGAATCTTCCTTCCGCCGACGCGGAACCTCCTTCTTCACCGACGGACTACGATGAATGAAGGCTCCTTTAAGGGACGTCATCCAAGATGGCGTCCCCTCAATTCCGATTGGCTGATAGGATTCTATCAGCCAATCGGAATTAAGGTAGGAAAATTCTGATTGGCTGATGGAATCAGCCAATCAGATTCAAGTTCAATCCGATTGGCTGATCCAATCAGCCAATCAGATTGAGCTCGCATTCTATTGGCTGATCGGAACAGCCAATAGAATGCGAGCTCAATCTGATTGGCTGATTCCATCAGCCAATCAGATTTTTCCTACCTTAATTCCGATTGGCTGATAGAATCCTATCAGCCAATCGGAATTGAGGGGACGCCATCTTGGATGACGTCCCTTAAAGGAGCCTTCATTCGTCATAGTCCGTGGGTGAAGAAGGAGGTTCCGCGTTAGCGGAAGGAAGATTCAAGACCCAGCTTGGAAGATGACTTCGCCCAGATAGAAGACCTCTTCAGCGCCTCTTTGAAGATGACATCGGCCGGATCGAAGACTTTTCTTCAGCGCCGCCTGGATGATGACTTCCTCGGATGGAAGATTTCTTCAGCGCTTGGAGGATTAACTTCTTCTGCTCCGGATGTCCACTTCGGTTCCATCGGTGGCTCGGCTGAGTGAAGACGACTAAAGGTAGGATGATCTTCAGGGGATTAGTGTTAGGTTTTTGTAAGGGGGGTTTGGGTTAGATTAGGGGTATGTGGGTGGTGGGTTTTAATGTTGGGGGGGTTGTATTTTTCTTTTACAGGCAAAAGAGCTGTTTTCTTTGGGGCATGCCCCCACAAATGGCCCTTTTAAGGGCTGGTAAGGTAAAAGAGCTTTGAACTTTATTTAATTTAGAATAGGGTAGGGCATTTTTTTATTTTGGGGGGGTTTGTTATTTTATTAGGGGGCTTAGATTAGGTGTAAGTAGCTTAAAATTGTTGTAATATTTTTAACATGTTTGTAACTTATTTTTTTATTTTTTGTAACTTAGCTTTTTTTATTTTTTGTACTTTAGTTAGTTTATGTAATTGTATTTAATTGTAGTTATTTGTAGGTAGTTTATTTAATTAATTTAATGATAGTGTAGTATTAGGTTTAATTGTAACTTAGGTTAGGATTTATTTTACAGGTAATTTTGTATTTCTTTTAGCTAGGTAGTTATTAAATAGTTAATAACTATTTAATAACTATTCTAACTAGCTAAAATAAATACAAAGTTACCTGTAAAATAAATATAAATCCTAAGATAGCTACAATATAATTATTAATTATATTGTAGCTATCTTAGGGTTTATTTTACAGGTAAGTATTTATTTTTAAATAGGAATAATTTATTAAAGTATAGTGTAGTGTTAGGTGTAATTGTAACTTAGGTTAGGATTTATTTTACAGGTAAATTTCAGTTTATTTTAGCTAGGTAAGCTATTAAATAGTTAATAACTATTTAATAGCTATTGTACCTAGTTAAAATAAATTGAAAGGTGCCTGTAAAATAAAAATAAATCCTAAGATAGCTAGAATATAATTATTATTTATATTGTAGCTATATTAGGGTTTATTTTATAGGTAAGTATTTAGTTTTAAATAGGATTCATTTAGTTAATAAGAGTTAATTTATTTAGATTTATTTAATTAATATTTAAGTTAGGGGGGCGTTAGGGTTAGACTTAGGTTTAGGGGTTAATAATTTTATTAGTGGCGGCGGCGTAGTGGGGGGCAGGATAGGGGTTAATAAATTTATTATAGGTGGCGACGGTGTAGGGGGAGCAGATTAGGGGTTAATAAATTTATTATAGGTGGTGACGGTGTAGGGGGGGCAGGATAGGGGTTAATACATTTAATATAGGTTGCGGCGGATTCAGGGAGCGGCGGTTTTAGGGGTTAATACATTTATTATAGTTGCGGTGGGCTCTGGGAGCGGCGGTTTAGGGGTTAATATGTATAGAGTAGCTTGCGGTGGGCTCCGGGAGCGGCGGTTTAGGGGGTAATAACTTTATTTAGTTGCGGCGGTGTAGGGGGGACAGATTAGTGGTGTTTAGACTCGGGGTACATGTTAGGGTGTAGACAGCTCCCATAGGAATGAATGGGATGTCTGTCAACAGCGAACTTGTACTTTCGCTATGGTCAGACTCCCATTGATTCCTATGGGATCCGCCGCCTCCAGGGGTGGCGGTTTGAAAACCAGGTACGCTGGGCCGTAAAAGTGCCGAGCGTACCTGCTAGTTTTTTTATAACTAGCAAAAGTAGTGAGAATATGCCGCACTTGTGTGCGGAACATCTGGAGTGACATAAGAATCGATCTGTGTCGGACTGAGTCCGGCGGATCGAAGCTTACGTCACAGAATTCTACTTTTGCCGGTCTCGAGCCTTTGATAACTAAGGCGTATCAGCCTCGCCACAAATACGCTGCGGAATTCCAGCGTATTTGAGGTTGACGGCTTGATAACTAGGCCCCTTTGAGTGCTAAGCACTTTCCCACCATTATAGCATTGGAAAGGTTAAGTGATTACCTTTTCAATGCTGGATCTTGGGGGTCTGTAGCTGTTTGGATGACTTAGAAACAGGCTTCAAAGCAGCATGCCCCCTTTCCCTATACTTTGTATTGATAAATTGTTAATAAAATTGCGCAGTGACGTCATCACCTCATTGCGCGTGACATCACTGCGCAAAACGTGATGCCCCGGCAATGCCTTTCACACTACTGGCACGATCGCTGGGTTAGGACTGGTTGGCACCCCCCAGATCTCCCTCAAAGTGGGAGAGTGCTAGTGATGGCTCTAAGCCGTCATTAGCACCAGAGTGGGAAACTCTGTGACGGCATTAGCACTCAAAGGGTTAAATATGAATAGTGCATAAATATGTTTTATCATATTTTCATCTATTTAATGACAAATACACTTATATATATATGTTTATATATGTGTACATATAAATTTATGTTTTTATATGTGTATATATGACTGTAAATACAGTATATATACAGTGGCTATAAAAAGTCTACACACCCCTGTTAAATGTCAGGTTTCTGTGATGTAAAAAAAGGAGACAAAGATAAATCATTTCAGAACTTTTTCCACCTTTAATGTGACCTATAAACTGTACAACTCAATTGAAAAACAAACTGAAATCTTTTAGGTAGAGGGAAGTAGAAATAAAAAACTAAAATAATATGGTTGCATAAGTGTGAACACCCTTAAACTAATACTGTATTGAAGCACCTTTTGATTTTATTACAGCACTCAGTCTTTTTGAGTTTTTCAGCATGGCACATCTTGACTTGGCAAGATTTGCCCACTCTTCTTTGCAAAAACACTCTAAATCTGTCAGAATGCGAGGGCATCTCCTGTGCACAGCCCTTTACAGATCACCCCACAGATTTTGAATTGGATTCAGGTCTGGGCTCTGGCTGGGCCATTCCAAAACTTTAATCTTCTTCTGGTGAAGCCATTCCTTTGTTAATTTGGATGTATGCTTTGAAGTTCCTCTTCATGTTCAGCTTTCTAGCAGAAGCCTGAAGGTTTTGTGCCAATATTGTCTGGTATTTGGAACTGTTCATTATTCCCTCTACCTTGACTAAGGCCCCAGTTCCAGCTGACACCACCATGCTTCACTGTGGGTATGGTGTTCTTTTGGTGATATGCAGTGTTGTTTTTGCTCCAAACATATCTTTTGGAATTATGGCCAAAAAGTTTAACTTTGGTTTCATCAGACCAGAACACCTTTTGCAACATGCTTTTGCAAAATTTAGCCGGGCTTGGATTTTTTTTTTGTAAGAAAAGGCTTCCGTCTTGACACTCTACCCCATAGCCCAGACATATGAAGAATACGGGCAATTGTTGTCACATGTACCACACAGTCAGTACTTGTCAGATATTCCTGTAGCTCCTTTAATGTTGCTGTAGGCCTCTTGGTAGCCTCCCAGACCAGTTTTCTTCTCGTCTTTTCATCAATTTTGGAGGGACATCCAGTTCTTGGTAATGTCCCTGTTGCACCATAGTTTCTTCACTTGATGATGACTATCTTCACTGTGTTCCATGGTATATCTAATGCCTTGAAAATTCTTTTGTACCCTTCTCCTGACTGATACCTTTTAACAATGAGATCCCTCTAATGCTTTAGAAGCTCACTGCGGACCATGGTTTTTGCTGTAGGATGCGACTAACAAAATGTCAAGAAAGACCTACTAGAGCAGCTGAACTTTATTTGGGGTTAATCAGAGGCACTTTAAATGATGACAGGTATGTACTGACTCCTATTTAACATGATTTTGAATGTGATTGCTTAATTCTGAACACAGCTACAGCCCCAGTTATAAAAGGGTGTTCATACTTATGCAACCATATTATTTTATTTTTTTATTTTTATTTCCCTTTACCTAAAAGATTTCAGTTTGTTTTTCAATTGAGTTGTACAGTTTATAGGTCACATTAAAGGTGAAAAAAAGTTCTGAAATGATTTATCTTTGTCTCATTTTTTTACATCACAGAAACCTGACATTTTAACAGGGGTGTGTAGACTTTTTATATCCACTGTATATATATATATATATATATATATATATATATATATATATATATATATATACAGTATATATATATGTATATATATATATATATATGTATATATATATATATATATATATATATATATACGAACAAATACATTTTTAGCAATGTATACGTATGTGTCTTAATGTTGAAGCCATTTGCCTGCCTTTTTTTTCAAGCACACAAGATAGCTTTTTTGTGCAATATTTTTTTTATTTTTTTATTAGAAAGTGTTAATATGAGTGCAGCTGTACGTTGTAATGTATTTTTGAATTGTTTGTGCAACTTTTTTGTTTTGGAAAAGTTAACCACAGCTCTGAGATCACGGTAAGGATTGAAGCGTAAATGGCAATCGCAATTTCCCTCAAATTGTAAAATCAGCGCATTGAAAAAGGCTTGTGAAAAGACGATATAACTTGCGCAAAAATGATTGCTTATCACTTGTAATCTAGCCCAATATGGCCAAAAGTATATGGACATTTGGAAATGACACCTATCATGTTGGACATTCCATTCCAATACAATGGCGTTAATATGGATTTGGCTTCCCCTTTTTGGATAAAACGGGCACCACTCTTCTGGGAAGACTTTTCAAAAGAGTTTGGAGAAGAAGTTAGCACAGTTGCGATGTACAAAGTTTGAGTTAAAAGTTTGCTATAAATGTGAAGTTAGTGCGTGAGTGAAAATATCCATAAGAACGCTACTTGTAATCTGGCCCTTATTTGGGCCACTAATGTAAGGTGCTTGTCATTTATTTTTTTGTATATAAGTTTTTATTTGGTTTTAGAATTAGAAGTATCAATTGGGGACATGCAGGTCCCCTGCTCTAATAGACATATACAAAAGGATCAGACACGCAGGTCCGGTTACAATTGCAATCAAAACATATAGACTTTAAATAAGCAGTTCTAACATGATATGAGGTGAAAATAGTTCACCTAACTTGAACCCTAATGTGGGCTCTGAATGTGTGGGGGGGGGGAGCTAGTGAATGAAGTCTATTACTTCAGTGAGTATAAAGGACATTTTTGTACTTTAGGAGGAGAAGATTATATTCCAGCAATACCTAGTATTATATCAATATCTGTGTTCTATAAATACCATCTAAGACAACTAAACATAGCAGCATGGAGGAGACAGCACCCGGCATATACAGCTCCTAACACGCACAGCACATACAGCACCTAGCACATACAGCACCTAGCACATATAGCAACTAGCACCCACAGTGCCTAGCACACATAGCACACACAGCACCCGGCACACACAGCACCCAGCACATACAGCTCCTAACACACACAGCACCTACAGCACCTAGCACCTACATCACCTACAGCACCTAGCACCTACAGCACCTACAGCACCTAGCACCTACAGCACCTAGCACCTACAGCACCTACAGCACCTAGCACCTACAGCACCTACAGCACCTAGCACCTACAGCACCTAGCACCTACAGCACCTACAGCACCTAGCACCTACAGCACCTACAGCACCTAGCACCTACATCACCTAGCACCTACAGCACCTACAGCACCTAGCACCTACAGCACCTACAGCACCTAGCACCTACAGAGGTGATATATAGAATGTCACACCAATATAAATTGAATTAGAGTTATCACCATTTTTATATGAGCAGTGTTTTATGTGTTGTGCGTGGCATGCTGTATTTAGGTATATTTAGTCCATCTGCTCATTAAGTACATACTTTAGACCAGGGTTATTCAAACTTTTTTTCTCATGACCCAGTGCAATGTTACAAAAGATAAAGTAGTGCGCTAGAGGAGTGAAATGAGGGGCAAGCCTCTCCTAATTTGAAGCCTCCCTAATAATTCCAAAAAGATAGAAATGAGTTAACAGAGGGTGCTAAAAGCAATCCCTGGGATGTAGTAGTGTTACTCTATACTAATATATCAATATAGAATTTGCCATTTGGAATTTACTGAACGCAGCAAGCCGTTCTCACAGCTAACTTGTTCACTTCCAATTTACCTCAGTGTTTTCCGAGTGTCCATGGAGCAGGACTGTAGAAGTAGTTATCATCTAGTGAAACAGGAACATGACTCAGTGACCTGCTACAGGTGCAAGTAGTTGTCATCTAGTGAAACAGGATCCAGTGAACTGCTACAGCCAGCTGGGGACCAATCAGACCACAAGAATACACACCACGTGATCGGCTCCCTCCATGGACGCTAGGAGAACGCTGAGGTAAATCAGAATTCAACCAGCTAGCTCTGAAAACAGCTTGCTACGTTCAGTAAATTTCAAATACTGCTGATACCTTAAGCAAGAGGAGCCTGTGAGTATGATTTACAATCTTGTGGATCTCATTTGGAATTATTGGTTCTTGTTGTTTGCATCCAAAAATACCCTGATATTGCGGACATATCACAGGAGACTTTCCTATGTGACTTGCCATACATCTATTCCAAAAGGTGGACACTCTAACAATATACAGTACATGTTTTTATGTTTCATTTAAGATTTTAGAGTTATATATAACTGCTTAATTTTGTTGCTACAATATCCATTTTAGATACTTTTACGATAACTGACTGTAGCTGTTTTGGAAGACTTCCCATATCTGTTTTAACTACCTTAATAAATGATTATTTTGTACACTGTATTTGTATTGATATATTAGTATAGATTAACACTACTACATCCCAGGGGATCACTTTTAGCGCTTTCGTTAATCTGTTAACCAGTGCAATGATACCACATACTTTTTCAACTCCATTTTTATGCTTGGTCGGAAAATTTCTGAAGAAATATGCAACAAGACAGCTGCAACTTTTGGCAAAGTGACTAAAATGTGTGGGTTCTTTATTCCTACAATGATTGTAGTCAAACTTGAAAGTGTTGTAAAAGGTAATAACACACTCATACTCTCATACAACATACACACAATACACTCTCATATAACACACACCCCCCACGCACACTCATATAACACACACACACCACACTCCCTCTCATATAACACCCCTCACACACACTCTCAAAAAACACACACCCCACACGCACTCTCATACAACACACACACCCCACACATTCTCATATAACACACCCACACCACAGTCTCATACACACACACACCACACACACTCTCATACAACACACACTCACACACCACACACACACTCTCATATAACACACACACCACAAACACTCTCATATAACACACACACCACAAACACTCTCATACAACACACACACACCGCACCCACTCTCATATAACACACCCACACCACAGTCTCATACACACACACTCTCATACAACACACACACACATACACACACACACCACACACTCTCATATAACACACACACCACAAACACTCTCATATAACACACACACCACAAACACTCTCATACAACACACACACACACTGCACACACTCTCATAAAACACACACACCACACACTCATACAAACACACCACAAACACTCTCATACAACACACACACACACACCGCACACACTCTCATATAACACACACACAGCAGACGCACTCTCCTACAACACACAAAAGTCACGTCCCAGTAAATATGGTGTTGCGACCCAGTAATGGGTCCCGACCCGTGGTTTATAGAACCCTGCTTTAGACAGCTGATTGTAAATGTTTGTGCAAAGACAATGTACATTTTTTGTTTCTTTTTTTCTAAATAATCACTTATATTTTTCCATTTTTGACTAATACTGTTTCATGTCTGATGTTGACAATAAACATAATAATGAGACATTTTTTGGTTAAAGTGTTATGAAGGATCATAGTTCTATTTTCATTAAACTATCCACAGGAATAGGTTTTGACTGTAATCATAACCATTTCCATATATCTCTAATATTTCATGATTTCCTAAAGATTTTACATCATATCCATTGAGTACTGCATTTGATCAAAGTTTTGAGAGTGAGTGGCAAACCATATCATTCAATTCCAGTTTATTCCTCTGTTCTGTCTTGGTGAACACACAGAACAATATGAATACTGTTTAAACAAGATCACAACATTCCATTTACTTAATTTGTACAAAATGAATGATTTAAGCATAACATATCTTTATTTTAGTTATACAGAATATGTACCGGACACAAGTGGTTTGGTTCTGCTAAAGACAGTGCTTGTTGTTTGTAATTTCCCTAGCAATATCACTGTTGATTCCTCTTAGGAGTTGAGGGTTTTCTGTGTCAACAGCAATGTACAATGTACAGAAAACTGAGCACAGACACAACACGAAAACTTAAAGCATGTGTTGGTGTGATCACTGATCTTTTGTCCTTTTTCATATTCTAGAGGATTTGCAAAGTGAGGCTCTTCTGAGTTATGAAATGTTAGATGTCCCATCTGAATTTATTCATTAAGCAGCTATAAATCCAACCGGCTCTTATGGGATAGGGAGTGGTGCAACTGGTTAAAATACTTACACTGAGCAGGGCTTGCATGATTTAAATCTTGTGTCAGCTTTTTGTGATCTCAGAAAAATAATTCTATCTTCCTGTGCCTAAACACATTATTATTTTACGCAGAAATTGCAGGTAAATTAGGAAAACATACAGGGGTCAATACAGCACTTAGACATTTAACTCGAAAATTGTACACTCTAATTTGTTATTGCATTACTGAAGCTAGATTACTGTATTTAACCTACGCAAATGAGTTAAACACATAGGTAAAGTTCTATTCAGAACTCAGTCAATAAAGCAATCATTAACAAAAGTTGCATGTAGGTGCCAATTACTGCCAGTTTATTATTTGGAAGCTTTGGAAGCACATCGGCGCAACCTACATTATCCCTATGAACCCCTAATCTGCTGCCCCTTACACCGCCGAACCCTATATTATATTTATTAAAAAATAAATATAGAGTAAATCAAGTCTCTATATGAGGTGCGCAAAGTTCAGAAAGGCGTTCAGTAGGTGGATGTTCCCAGAATCTTCTGAAGAAGCAGGCAGCACTCTTGTATAGTGAAGGTAGGTGCCTATGAATCAAAGAGAAAGAGAGAGGCGCCTTATGGGACAGTATCGTAACAACCAGAGAAGGCAAACAATGAGGCAGCCCGTGATGGGGTATACTCACAAGGATAGCGGCATATGAGAATGCCTAGTAGAGCGGGACGGGACTTTAGGTCGCCCGACAGACATACAAGGCAGTGCGTGGAGACGTCAGGTCACGGGGTCCGTTCAGCCAATCAGCGGCCAAAGAGAATCAGCATCAGACGTCAAAGCTGTTCCGGGAGTAGCCAATGCTAGGCTTGTCTGCCAGGTCTGCTGACTATGCAAAAGCTCTCGTCTAATGACAGTCTTCAATGATTCCAGTGGTACCTGCCCGCTCAGAATCTGCTTCTGCAGAAAAGGCGCATAGAGTTATGTCCTCCTCCTGCAGTTCCTTGGTGCAGAGCTTAATCAAAACTGAATTCTTACTTCTTGATTGAAGGACACAGCTTTGTGAGTACACATGAGAACCACACCAGATTGTGAATTTTAATCTAACGAAATAAATTAAATATTATTAACTAAAGTATTCCTATTTAAAACTAAATACTTACCTGTAAAATAAACCCTAATATAGCTACAATATAACTAATAGTTACATTGTAGCTAGCTTAGGGTTTATTTTTATTTTACAGGCAAGTTTGTATTTATTTTAACTAGGTACAATAGCTATTAAATAGTTATTTACTATTTAATAGCTACCTAGTTAAAATAATTACAAAATTACCTGTAAAATAAATCCTAACCTAAGTTACAATTAAACCTAACACTACACTATCAATAAATTAATTAAATAAATTACCTACAATTACATACAATTAAATAAACTAAACTAAATTACAAAAAAAAACCCACTAAATTACAAAAAATAAAAAAAGATTACAAGAATATTAGGCTAATTACACCTACTCTAAGCCCCCTAATAAAATAAAAATGCCCCCCAAATAATAAAGGTCCCTACCCTATTCTAAATTAAAAAGTAACCAGCTCTTTTACCAGACCTTAAAAGGGCTTTTTGCGGGACATGCCCCAAAGTAATCAGCTCTTTTGCCTGTAAAAAAAAATACAACCCCCCCAACATTAAAACCCACCACCCACATACCCCTACTCTAACCCAAACCCCCCTTAAATAAACCTAACACTACCCCCCTGAAAATCTCCCTACCTTGAGTCGTCTTCACCAAGCAGGGCCGAAGTCTTCATCCGATGGGGCAGAAAATGACATCCAGACCGGCAGAAGTCTTCATTCTATCCGGGCAGAAGAGGATATCCGGACCGGCAGACATCTTCATCCAAGTGGCATCTTCTATCTTCATCCATCCGAAGAGGAGCGGCTCCATCTTCAAGACCTCCTGCGCGGAACATCCTTCTTGACCGACGACTACCCGACGAATGAAGGTTCCTTTAAGTGACGTCATCCAAGATGGCGTCCCTCGAATTCCGATTGGCTGATAGGATTCTATCAGCCAATTGGAATTAAGGTAGGAAAAATCTGATTGGCTGATTGAATCAGCCAATCAGATTGAGCTCGCATTCTATTGGCTGATCAGAACAGCCAATAGAATGCGAGCTCAATCTGATTGGCTGATTGGATCAGCCAATCGGATTGAACTTGAATCTGATTGGCTGATTCAATCAGTCAATCAGATTTTTCCTACCTTAATTCCGATTGGCTGATAGAATCCTATCAGCCAATCGGAATTCGAGGGACGCCATCTTGGATGACGTCACTTAAAGGAACCTTCATTCGTCGGGTAGTCGTCGGTCAAGAAGGATATTCCGCGCTGGATTTCTTGAAGATGGAGCCGCTCCTCATCGGATGGATGAAGATAGAAGATGCCGCTTGGATGAAGATGTCTGCGGGTCCGGATGTCCTCTTCTTCCCGGATAGGATGAAGTCATCTGCCGGTCTGGATGTCCTTTTCTGCCCCATCGGATGAAGACTTCGGCCCGGCTGGGTGAAGACGACTCAAGGTAGGGAGATCTTCAGGGGATAGTGTTAGGTTTATTTAAGGGGGGTTTGGGTTAGAGTAGGGGTATGTGGGTGGTGGGTTTTAATGTCGGGGGGGTTGTATTTTTTTTTGCAGGCAAAAGAGCTGATTACTTAGGGGCATGCCCAGCAAAAAGCCCTTTTAAGGGCTGGTAAAAGAGCTGGTTACTTTTTAATTTAGAATAGGGTAGGGACCTTTATTATTTTGGGGGGCTTTCTTATTTTATTAGGGGGCTTAGAGTAGGTGTAATTAGCCTAATATTCTTGTAATCTTTTTTTATTTTTTGTAATTTAGTGTTTGTTTTTTTTGTAATTTAGTTTAGTTTATTTAATTGTATGTAATTGTAGGTAATTTATTTAATTAATTTATTGATAGTGTAGTGTTAGGTTTAATTGTAACTTAGGTTAGGATTTATTTTACAGGTAATTTTGTAATTATTTTAACTAGGTAGCTATTAAATAGTAAATAACTATTTAATAGCTATTGTACCTAATTAAAATAAATACAAAGCTGCCTGTAAAATAAATATAAATCCTAAAATAGCTACAATATAATTATTCGTTATATTTTAGCTATATTAGGGTTTATTTTACAGGTAAGTCTTTAGTTTTAAATAGGAATACGTTAGTTAATAATATTTAATTTATTTTCTTAGATTAAAATTATATTTAATTTAGCGGGGTATTAGGGTTAGACTTAGCTTTAGGGGTTAATAACTTTATTATAGTAGCGCCGACGGTGCGGGCGGGAGATTAGGGGTTAATATTTTAAGTTAGGTGGCGGCGATGTTAGGGAGGGCAGATTAGGGGTTAATAACATTTATTATAGTGTTTGTGAGATGGGAGTGTGGCGGTTTAGGGGTTAATACATTTATTATAGTGGCGGCAAGGTCCGGTCGACAGATTAGGGGTTAATAAGTGTAGTTAGGTAGCGGCGATATTGGGGGGGCAGATTAGGGGTTAATAAATATTATGTAGGTGTCGGCGATGTGAGGGGCAGCAGATTAGGGGTTCATAGGGATAATGTACGTTGCGGCGTTGTCCGGAGTGTCAGATTAGGGGTTAATAGTATAATGCAGGTGTCAGTGATAGCGGGGGCGGAAGATTAGGGGTTAATAAGTGTAAGGTTAGGGGTGTTTAGACTCGGGGTTCATGTTAGGGTGTTAGGTGCAGACTTAGAAACTGTTTCCCCACAGGAAACAATGGGGCTGCGTTGGGAGCTTAACGCTGCTTTTTTGCAGGCAGGTGTTAGGTTTTTTTTCATCCCAAACTGCCCCATTGTTTCCTATGGGGGAATCGTGCACGAGCACATTTTGCCAGCTTACCGCTACCATAAGCAACACTGGTATTGAGGGTTGAAGTGGCGTTAAATTATGCTCAACGCTCCCTTTTCTGAGCCTAATGCAGCCACTCAGACAACTCTAAATACCAGCGTTGTCTTAAGGGTGCGCTGGGTAAAAAAGCTGCGTTAGCTACGCGGGTCTTTACCGACAAAACTCTAAATCTAGCCATATGTGTTTAATCCCTTTGTAGAAATTAAACACATAGGTCTTGTTTCCACTCTTTCTGGAAGTTTTTTCAGTGTTGGAAAACGGACCTTTTTTTTTCATTAAGAAAATTATCAGAATATTTCCATATCAAGCAAAGCCAAGATTGTTAGCTCATACAAAATATGAACTCTATTTTCCCACAACTGCACCAGGGGCTGCCAATAATAGATGACAATCACTTGAATACCAAATGGGTTAATGGAGTCTTATGATGAATGTTAAAAAATGTGAATGACATTTGTATACAAGCATGATGGTTATACTGGCAATGTTTGATCAATAATGGTTTTCAAACTTTTAATATGTTATAAAAATAAATGTCCATTGTTCCTTAATTAAGAAAACCTCATTTTCAGTTTTGACAGATTTTCATTTAAAATCAAGAACAGTGTGGGATATTAATTTCCATAAGAATAAAGTGGCAGCAACTTCTATAACGGGATTTTAACAGTCCCCACCATTTTAAAAATATCAGCAAAAGTTCCAAACCACATTGTTCAGAACACAGTTTGTCTTTACCAAATATTGGTTACTGTAAGCAGTGGCGTCACTAGGGTTGGTGTCACCCGGTGCGGTAAGTTATGGTGTCACCCCCACCAGAAAGCAGACACACACAAACACAAAAACACAGGCACACACACATACAAACACTCAGACACACTTAAAAACACACTCAGATTCACACACAAACACTCGGAAACACACACACAAAAACAATCAGACACACACAAAAACACTCAGGCACACACACAGAAACAGTCCGACACACACACAAAAACTCAGACACACACATACAAAATATGTAAACTGCACTGCATTAATTATAAAGCTCATGCCTAGAGCTGCTCCCTGGCTCAGCAGAGCATCAAATGAAATGGAGCATTTTAAAAATAAATCACTAAAGAAAAGGTTTAGGCATGCAAACTATGAAAATTCTGCTCTCTGACTCTGTTCCAAGTCTGTCAGTGCACAGCCCCGGGCCGCGTGCCTACCGCTTCTTATGGCCAAGCACCTCTGCTCTCTGCCCACCCCCAGACCCCTGTCCGCCTTCCCCTCCTACCTCTTCAGTGTGCACTTAGTGTACCGTAACCGTACCGGTCTGGTGGGCATCATACGTAGCTCCTTCACTTTACAGACAGTGTCAGACAGTCATGCGGTCAGGTGCCAGGCATCCCCCTCATCATTTCCCAGTTCCAGTTTAGAGAGACATCAAAGCAGTGAGTGACTCCACTGCTCCACACGTCATTGAGCAGTGAGCACAGATAGGCAGGCAGGTTTAGGCTAGCAGCGCAACTTCGCAAGCCCCACAGCACGCCCACAACATTCATAGTGAAATTGGGCTAAGGAGGAGCAAAGTACAAACAAGCAAAAGCAGCTGGGAAAACTATTTGTGGAAATTGCAGCGCTGGCTCAAGCGGCAAAAAAATGAAGTGTCTACAACTTCCACAATCCCACTAATGTTCACAAATGCTGGCCCCTCTAATAAAAAATATATGCATCTCTACATTGTATTTCTTTGAATTTCAATAAAATTTAAAAAAAAAAAATAATAATATTTTTTGGTGGTGTCACCCCCTGGAGGGTGTCACCCGGGTGCGGCCCGCACCCCCCTAGTGACGCCACTGACTGTAAAAAGGTTACAACACAAGTTTATAGACACTGTAAATCACAGTTTGAGACTTCTATTTAAAAGGCTATAAAACCCCAAAATGTTATTTTATGAGTCAGTATGCAAATCTAAACAACTTTGCTACTTTCTTTTTTTTATCAAATTTGCTTTGTTCTCTTGGTTTTGTTACCTGGGTGAGCAGCAATGCACTAGTGGGAGATAGATGAACACATCAGCTAAGCCTATTAAAAGAGGCATACAGGGAGTGCAGAATTATTAGGCAAGTTGTATTTTTGAGGATTAATTTTATTATTGAACAACAACCATGTTCTCAATGAACCCAAAAAACTCATTAATATCAAAGCTGAATAGTTTTGGAAGTAGTTTTTAGTTTGTTTTTAGTTATAGCTATTTTAGGGGGATATCTGTGTGTGCAGGTGACTATTACTGTGCATAATTATTAGGCAACTTAACAAAAAACAAATATATACCCATTTCAATTATTTATTTTTACCACTGAAACCAATATAACATCTCAACATTCACAAATATACATTTCTGACATTCAAAAACAAAACAAAAACAAATCAGTGACCAATATAGCCACCTTTCTTTGCAAGGACACTCAAAAGCCTGCCATCCATGGATTCTGTCAGTGTTTTGATCTGTTCACCATCAACATTGCGTGCAGCAGCAACCACAGCCTCCCAGACACTGTTCAGAGAGGTGTACTGTTTTCCCTCCTTGTAAATCTCACATTTGATGATGGACCACAGGTTCTCAATGGGGTTCAGATCAGGTGAACAAGGAGGCCATGTCATTAGATTTTCTTCTTTTATACCTTTTCTTGCCAGCCACATTGTGGAGTACTTGGACGTGTGTGATGGAGCATTGTCCTGCATGAAAATCATGTTTTTCTTGAAGGATGCAGACTTCTTCCTGTACCACTGCTTGAAGAAGGTGTCTTCCAGAAACTGGCAGTAGGACTGGGAGTTGAGCTTGACTCCATCCTCAACCCGAAAAGGCCCCACAAGCTCATCTTTGATGATACCAGCCCAAACCAGTACTCCACCTCCACCTTGCTGGCGTCTGAGTTGGACTGGAGCTCTCTGCCCTTTACCAATCCAGCCACGGGCCCATCCATCTGGCCCATCAAGACTCACTCTCATTTCATCAGTCCATAAAACCTTAGAAAAATCAGTCTTGAGATATTTCTTGGCCCAGTCTTGACGTTTCAGCTTGTGTGTCTTGTTCAGTGGTGGTCGTCTTCAGCCTTTCTTACCTTGGCCATGTCTCTGAGTATTGCATACCTTGTGCTTTTGGGCACTCCAGTGATGTTGCAGCTCTGAAATATGGCCAAACTGGTGGCAAGTGGCATCTTGGCAGCTGCACGCTTGACTTTTCTCAGTTCATGGGCAGTTATTTTGCGCCTTGGTTTTTCCACACGCTTCTTGCGACCCTGTTGACTATTTTGAATGAAACGCTTGATTGTTCGATGATCACGCTTCAGAAGCTTTGCAATTTTAAGAGTGCTGCATCCCTCTGCAAGATATCTCACTATTTTTTACTTTTCTGAGCCTGTCAAGTCCTTCTTTTGACCCATTTTGCCAAAGGAAAGGAAGTTGCCTAATAATTATGCACACCTGATATAGGGTGTTGATGTCATTAGACCACACCCCTTCTCATTACAGAGATGCACATCACCTAATATGCTTAATTGGTAGTAGGCTTTCGAGCCTATACAGCTTGGAGTAAGACAACATGCATAAAGAGGATGATGTGGTCAAAATACTAATTTGCCTAATAATTCTGCACTCACTGTACATTTATTATTAGCAGCTAGCTTAAGTAATGCATTGCTTCTCCTAAGTCTACCTAGGTATTCTTTTCAACACAGGACACCAAGAGAATGAAGCAAATTAGATAATAGAGGTAAATTGGAAGGTTGTTTAAAATTACATGCTCTTTCTGACTCATGATATAAAAATGTTGGGTTTTATGTCTCTTTAATGTAAAAATAAAATGCAAAACATGTTGGGTACCAATAAACAAGATGGAAGGACAAACCGATAAATCTCAATCATAAATGTCTGATTGCTGGTAGAAATCCCGTTAATGAAGAGGAAATGACTATCACCTAGATTACGAATTTTGCGTTATGGCTGTGCGCAAATAGCGCATGCGTAATGTTTATTGTGCACTCTTCGCAGAATAGGTATTACAAGTCTGAAAAGAACGTTGTTACGCATTGCGTTAACATGAATACCGTGTTTATTTCACTTGCGTAATCACGGCCGCTTAAAGGGACAGTCTAGTCCAAAATAAACTTTCATGATTCAGACAGGGCATGTTATTTTAAACAATTTTTCCAATTTTGCTTTGTTCTCTTGGTATTTTTTAGTTTAAAGCTAAACCTAGGAGGTTCATATGCTAATTTCTTAGACCTTGAAGGCCGCCTTTTTTCTGAATGCATTTTTTCACCACTAGAGGGTGTTAGTTCATGCGTGTCATATAGATAACACTGTGCTCACGCACATGAAGTTACCTAGGAACCAACACTGATTGGCTAAAATGCAAGTCTGTCAAAAGAACTGAAATAAGAGAGCAGTCTATAGAGGTTTAGATACAAGATAATTACAGAGGTAAAAAGTATATTAATATAACTGTGTTGGTTATGGAAAACTAGGGAATGGGTAATAAAGGGATTATCTATCTTTTAAAACAATAAAAATTATGGTGTAGACTTTCCCTTTAATGGATTTCCCCATAGAGATCAATGGAAACAGAAAAATAAATAGATTTTCATCTAACACTCGATATCGCGAGAACTACACATTGCTCTGTCACATTACACATACAACTTAATGGACACAAATAATAATAATGTCAAATGTACAAACAACAATCGCTCACACAACATAGCAGATTCGCAATCAACATTCACAATTATTTACAAAAAATACTACTTAAGATTTACACAAAATGAGGACTCAACAAATACGTTTGGATCTGCATCACGGGACAAAAGAACAAGAAAAACAAATGACACACTTATACACAAACCCAACATTTGCATTGGCGATTAGGAAAGATTTCAGTTAACAAATACGATACAATCAAAAATTATATTGATTAAAATAATTTTGATTCTGCATTACTAAGTTATGATAATGTTATGCAAATGATCACTATGACATCATTGCATTATACACATTCCTTAAAAACATATCTGGATTTAGAACCTTATTATGAGCATGCACAAATTCAAACTACTCCACACTACACACATACAAATCAGCACACCTGGACCTTGTTTACTTTGCAAACCGGTACATCATAAGCATTTACATAGGGTATATAAGCACGTACTGAACATGGCTTCCTTGACTGTATTGCTTTTTCTAGACAGGTACAGGTCTAGGCATTGGAGGTTAGAGATAGTGAGAGAGAGAGATAGTCAGAGAGAGATAGTGAGAGAGAGATTGTGTACGAATCTGTCTGGGTGAGTGTGCGAGTGCTGCTTTGTTTTTCATTCCTTACTCAAAGTTAAACATATTTACTTTCATTTACACCTAAACACATTCAATACATACATACACATAGCAGTAACACTACATACACACACATACACTCCATACCCCATTCCCTTAAACCGATACCCATCCCATAGTTATATTTTGTTCTTTTTAGACCAACTTATTGTTTACACAACTTCATTTACTCCTTTTTTTATACGTTTGTCTCTTTCTTACTACTACTTACCCTATTTTCTAAAACGCTTTCACACTTTGAGCACTTTTTACTTTTATTTCATTATTTTGACCCCTTTCATTTGTGCACTTTCACCTTCTGAAAAGGTATGGTGGGAAGGAGGATTAGGTAAGAGATTAGGGACAAGATTCGGGAGAAGATTAGGCAGCATAGGGAGGAGATTGGGAGAGGAAGGGGGAGAGGAATTAGAGAGGAAGGGGGAGAGGTCAGGGTGGGTGGGCCAAGCCACATTGTTGAAGACAAGTGGCTGGGCCTAGTGGGACAAGGCAGGAGCACAGAGAGGGCACAATACAGTCCAGAGAAAAGAGGCTCACATCACAAGGGAAGCCCAGGCAGAGGGAGGAGAGGTATAACTGGAAGGAGAAGGAGACCCTAATAATGGCCTTTATGGAGAGGGCTAGGAGGCTACAGACCTCCCCTGTAACAAATAAAAGGTTGTGGGATGAGATCAGGGATGCTGTCAATGCAGTGGGGGAGTTCAGGAAGGACTTCAAATCTATAAAGCACCTCTATCAACCTCCAATCACTCACAGTACTCCTCCTCCCCCTCTTCCCCAAACATCTCCAATGAGTACACATCTGAGGAGGCATTTGACCACTCCAGAGCTTCATTGTCGTGGGAAGAAGGGAAGGAGGGAGAAGTAATTATGTTTATATATCATTGTTTTTAAATTTAATGTGTAAAGGATAATTATGTGATGATGCTGTCTTCTTACACTTGTGGAGCACACTCTGTATTTAAAAGGCTTCTATGGGACCGGGTCCATGGAGGCAGATTGTTTGCAGAGTGTTTTACAAGAGTGTTGAGACAACATCATCACATGCTGTCCTTGTTGATAAGATTGATTTGTTTTTGTGATGTGATGTCCAAACGTGTTCTCCTAATACAAACCAACGACCATTACAATTATACATGATGGCATATCACTGTGTTGATGCAAGCAACATAGCTTAAACAAGAATATATGCTAATATATACTAATCCTTATGGTTTATTGGTATATCTACATGTGCTTGTTAAATAACTAAATATTGTATTTTTAAAAAAGCCTGTATGCCATATGTCTTTCAATGTGTTGACAACATTGAATACCTAAAATAAAGTGTATTTTTAGAAAGCTAGCTTAAAGTGTTTTACTTATTTTGGAAATCTATTTCATTTAAAGGTGCATGAAAGCAGAAAATTATCTTTCATGATTTTGACAGAGCATAACATTGTTACATCTGTGGTGTCATAAAACCAGATAATTTATCTCTAGAGTGTTCAAGTAGTTAATTCTTACATTTACAAACATATTTTAAAATATGCAACTGATAAATTCTCTTGCTCACTATGTTTAGTTAATATTGCTTAATCTGGGTTTTTTAAGATAAAGTTGCCCTGTATAATTTGGACTGGATGATGTAGCTCTTGGTATTTCTTGAGACTTGTTTTATATTTTGTAGCTTATAGATAATTGTTAATCTTTATACCTATATTATTTGTCTTCCAATAAAATAATTTTAAAAAGTGGACAACCCCTTTGGTTTAATATTCTGGTACTAATTACCACCACATTTTGGCAATCACAAAGTGTAGACATTTCCATATAAAATCTTTTTTTTTGGAAGATTAAATTATATAGGGATTTACCTTTTAATAAACTAAGGAATATTTCAGGCTCCTTGGCTACTTTTGCTACAAGGGTGTGTTGTATCTACTAAATATTACTTATCCAGTTTCTATTGTGTTTTTTTTTGTAATTTAATTTTTATTTTAAATATTGAATTTGATTCTGAATTAAAGCTAAAGTCTAAGTGGTCCCTTAGTGGAAAAAAAATATTTGATTTGGTTTTTAAATACACAAACATCCGGTTTCTATAAAAAAAATTTTTTTTTTTTTTTTTTTTGCTTTTTTAAATATTGAACTTTATTCTGAATTATTCTGGAATTTGTGTTTGCTCATATTTGCATGGGATTTGAACTTAAAATATATAGTCTAGTACAATTCAAATTTGGTTTTGTTTGACTGTTCACTTTTGTGAGCAAATGTTTCAGATTGTATGGAAATTGTGTAGAATTTAAAGTTAGGAAAATACAATTTAACTTGGGGAATATGCTAAACCATCAGCAGTTTAAAGCATAACCAACTCTAATCATCTATTTCATTATTTATTTCTGAAACTTTGTTTTAAAAGAAATAGCTTATCTCTTGTTGTATATGTAAAAGCTTAAGTAGAAGTTAAAAATTATTTAAGACTTTCTAATTTCTTTATTTTTTATTTTCTTTTTCCCTCTCTTTGTCAATTTCTCATTTTTCTTAATTCTTATTACATTGTTAAAATATTTGTGAGCAGATGTTTCAGATTTTTTAATTAAGTTTTTATTGAATACAACACAAGGTGTAACCTTTGTTTGGGTAACAAAAAAAAAAAAAATGCATTTTAAACAACCATTGGTAGACACTTCTTGTTTACTGTTTTATATATCCTGTGTTTGGAGCAGAGGCTGAAACCAAAGATACAGTTAAAATTTGCATTTTTTTGTTTCAGCCTTTTTTGTGGGTATTGTTACTTTGCTGTCAGCTTTTTAATTAAGTTTTTATGGAATACAAAACAAGGTGTAACATTTGTTTGAGTAACAAAAAGTTAAAATTTGCATTTTAAAAAAAAAAATCTTTGCTAGGTGCAATTTTTTTTTGTTTGTTTTTTATATATATCCTGTGTTTGAAGTAGATACTGGAACCAAGCTACAGTTGAAATTAGCATTTCAAAAAGTTTATTCATATGCAGTACACAGCTTCCTTCCTATTTTTTTCTTCTTTTATCTCTCCTTCAATTATTTTTGGCTAGTAATTGTTGAGGGTTTTGATTTTTTTTTTCATTTTCCCTCTGCTTCTCCAGCTTTAAATTATTTTTGCTATCATATTTTTGATATAAAATACTTTAATCTTGATACAATTTAGTGTAGTCTCCCATATATTGTATCTATTGCTTAGGTTATAGATACCTATGCAACTGTGACTTTATTTCATTTTTATGCAACTGTGACTTTATTTCATTTTAATTTCACCAATTTTATAACTTGGTAAGGTCATTTTATTTAAAAAAAGCTAACAGTGTTTTACTTAGATTTTTTTTCTTCCTCTGCATACAAATCATAGAAACTGGTACATATTGAACTGTTTCTGCATTACTACTCAGTTTGTTTTGTTTTTATTTCTTATAATTATTTCTTTTTTTTTCCTTCTGCTGCTACTTTAATTTTTTTTTGCTAGCACATTTTGGTTAATTTTGTTTCTCTTGCTTAGGCTATTCTATTCAGTGGCCTCTAGTTAGCAAGCCGTCAACCGCAAATACTCTGGAATTCCGCAGCGTATTTGTGGCGAGGCTGATTCGCCATAGTTATCAAAGGCTAGAGACCGGCAAAAGTAGAATCTAGTGACGTAAGCTACGATCCGCCGGTCTCAGTCCAACACAGGTCGATTCTTACGTCACTCCAGATGTGCCGAACGCAATCTGACTACTTTTGCTAGTTATCAAATAACTAGCAGGTACGCTCAGCACTATTCCGGCTCAGCGTACCCTGGAGGAGGTGGATCCCATAGGAATCAATGGGAGTCTGACAGCAGCGAAAGCTCATGTTTGCTGCTGTCCGATATCCCATTGATTTCTATGGGAGATGTCTGTAGCTAACACCCTAACATGTACCCGAGTCTAAACACCCCTAATCTGCCCCCCTACACCATCGCCACCTATATAATAGTTATTAACCTCTAAACCGCTACTCCAGGACCCCACCACCACCTACATTATACCTATTAACCCCTAATCTGCTGCCCCCTATACCGCCGCCACCTACATAAAGTTATTAACCCCTATCCTGCGGGTCCCAGACCCCACCGCAACTAAATTAAATGTTTAACCCCTAAACCACCGCTTCCGGAACCCACCGCAACTAAATTAAATGTTTAACCCCTAAACCCCTCTCCCGGACCCCCCCCCGCAACTAAAGTAAATGTTTAACCACTAAACCGCCGCTCCCGGACCCCGCCGCAACTAAATTAAATGTTTAACCCCTAAACCGCTCCCAGGCCCCGCCGCCACCTATATTAAACTTATTAACCCCTAAACCTAAGTCTAACACTAACACTAACACCCCCCTAAATTAAAAATTATTTAAATAAATATAAATACATATTACAATTATTAACTAAATTATTCCTATTTAAAACTAAATACTTACCTGTAAAATAAACCCTAAAATAGCTACAATATAACTAATAGTTATATTGTAGCTATTTTAGGATTTATTTTTATTTTACAGGCAACTTTGTATTTATTTTAACTAGGTACAATAGTTATTAAATAGTTATTAACTATTTAATAGCTACCTAGTTAAAATAACTACAAAATTACCTGTAAAATAATACCTAACCTAAGTTACAAATACACCTAACACTACACTATCATTAAATTAATTAAACATATTAACTACAATTACCTAAAATTAAATACAATTAAATAAACTAAACTATAGTACAAAAAAACAAAACACTAAATTACAAAAAATAAAAAATATTACAAGAAGTTTAAACTAATTACACCTAATCTAAGCCCCCTAATAAAATAAAAAAGACCCCCAAAATTATAAAATGCCCTACCCTATACTAAATTACAAAGTAATCAGCTCTTTTACCAGTCCTTAAAAGGGCTTTTTGTGGGGCATTGCCCCAAAGTAATCAGCTCTTTTACCTGTAAAAAAAATACAACCCCCCCAACATTACAACCCACCACCCACACACCCCTACTCTAAAACCCACCCAAACCCCCCTTAAAAAAAACACTAACTCCCTGAAGATCTCCCTACCTTGAGCCATGTTCACCCAGCCGGGCCGAATTCTTCATCCAAGCGGGGCAGAAGAGGTCCTCTATCCAGCCGAAGTCTTCATCCAAGCGGCGTCTTCTATCTTCGCTCTGCTCCGGATGATTGAAGATAGAAGACGCCACTTGAATGAAGACTTTGGCTGGATGGAAGACCTCTTCTGCCCGCATGGATGAAGAATTCGGCCCAGCTTTGTGAACACAGCTCAAGATAGGGTGATCTTCAGGGGGTTAGTGTTAGGTTTTTTAAGGGGGGTTTGGGTGGGTTTTAGAGTAGGGGTGTGTGGGTGGTGGGTTGTAATGTTGGGGGGCGTTGAATTTTTTTTACAGGTAAAAGAGCTGATTACTTTGGGGCAATGCCTCGCAAAAAGCCCTTTTAAGGGCTGGTAAAAGAGCTGATTACTTTGTAATTTAGTATAGGGTAGGGCATTTTATTATTTTGGGGGGGCTTTTTTATTTTATTAGGGGGCTTAGATTAGGAGTAATTAGTTTAAACTTCTTGTATTTTTTTTATTTTCTGTAATTTAGTGGTTTTTTTTGTACTATAGTTTAGTTTATTTAATTGTATTTAATTTTACAGGTAATTTTGTAGTTATTTTAATTAGGTAGCTATTAAATAGTTAATAACTATTTAATAGCTATTGTACCTAGTTAAAATAAATACAACGTTGCCTGTAAAATAAAAATAAATCCTAAAATAGCTACAATATAATTATTAGTTATATTGTAGCTATTTAAGGGTTTATTTTACAGGTAAGTATTTAGTTTTAAATAGGAATAATTTAGTTAATAATTGTAATATGTATTTAGATTTATTTAAATAATATTAAAGTTAGGGGGGTGTTAGTGTTAGACTTAGATTTAGGGGTTAATAAGTTTAATATAGGTGGCAGCGGGGTCCGGGAGCGGCAATTTAGGGGTAAACATTTAATTTAGTTGCGGTGGGGTTCGGGAGCGGCGGTTTAAGGGTTAAACATTTAATTTAGTTGCAGCGGGGTCCGGGAGCAGTGGTTTAGGGGTTAAACAATTTATTTAGTTGCGGCGGGGTCCGGGATCCGCAGGATAGGGGTTAATAACTTTAATATAGGTGGCGGCGGTATAGGGGGCGGCAGATTAGGGGTTAATAGGTATAATGTAGGTGGCGGCGGGGTCCGGGAGCGGCGGTTTAGGGGTTAATATATTTATTATAGTTGTGGCGGGGTCCAGGAGCGGCGGTTTAGGGGGTAATAAGTTTATTTAGGTGCGGGGGGCTCCCGGAGTGGCGGTTTAGGGGGTAAAACAGTATAGTTTAGTGTTGGTGCTTAGTGACAGGCTAGCAAGAAAGCTGCGAAGAAGCCGATGAGCAGCGAGATCGATGACTGTCAGTTAACAACAGTCCGCTGCTCATCGCACCGTACTTGGTGCGCGGCTTCTTGACAGCTTTCTTGATAACTTTGACGAACGTATTCAGGTCTGTGGTAGCGATAGTAGGCGAGCTTAGGCGAGCGTATTGGGCCGGCGAATGCAGGTAAGTAGACGGCTTGATACATAGAGGCCAGTGTCTAACCAGATTTCAGTCACATGTATTTCTAAATTATATGAATTAATTTTTTTTTTCAAAAGAGCTTTATTGAAATAATCAAAATATACATAAAACAAAAACAAACAAAAGAAAAACAAAGATTCAGTAATATATCAGCTACATTAAAACATGTCAGTCATTACGTTTAGCATTCACATATATAGGTTGTCATTCAGATCAACTGCTGCATATCTCCTCATTGTATGGGCCACCATCTACCATATCTTTTTATTTCTGCTTTATATCATTACTTCATTATTAGCCATTCTGAATTTAAACTGTTCTATGGTATTCTTCTTTTTCCTCTTCTAGTTATATTGTATATGTATCTCCCGCGTTATATGTTGCAGATAGTCTAACTGTGAGTAATTCTAGGCTAGAGTTGCTGTATACTCCTCCCAATAAAATTTCATTGAGTAGTAGAAATCTAGCCTACTGGTTTGGTGAAAGTGATATTTTTCTAAAGCTATCAATCTAGTAACGTTGACCCTCCATTCTGTTACTGTTGGGATTTGTGACGTTTTCCATAATCTAGGGATTAATTGTTTGGCTCCGCTGATCATTATATAGAAAAGTGTTAGTCTGTAATGGCATGTGAGTTTCTGTGGTTTATTAAAGAGAAATATTTTTGGATCTAAGGTCTGGTTCTGAGCTATAACTGTTGATATTTCTCTGCTCACTCCTTCGCAGAATTCCATAATATGTGGGCAGCTCCACCATATATGAGACAGAGTTCCATCTTGCCCGCATCCTCTCCAGCATAATTTGCTAGTCTGCGGGAACATTTTATTTAACCTAACTGGATATAGGTACCATCTAGTTAAAATTTTCATGTTTGTTTCTGTAATGCTCATCGAGGATGGTGATTTTCCCATATGTTTGAAAATGGTTTGCCACTCTTTGGCAGTGATTGCAATACCTAGTTCTGTTTCCCAATTCTTAGTATACCGTGGGGGGTGTTTCATGTAAATGTCCAGTAATATCCTATAGGATAGTGATAGGCCTCTTTTGGTGGTGCCTTGGGAGTGGCATAAGTTCTCAAAGGGCGATAGCTGTCTAATGAGGTCTGGTTTATTTGTGTTACTTTGGATGTAGTGTGACATTTGAAAGTGTGAGTACCAGTTTTGTTCTATTGTTGGTAGTCTATCTCTCATTTCTGCTGCAGATAATAGTTTACCCTTATTTAATATCATGCAGAGCGGGAGTAATGAGTGAATAGAAGCAGCCAGTGTTTCAGTTTTTACATGTAGTGTTGGAATGTCTGGATTAGATAAGAGTGGAGTAAGTGGTGAAGGTATGCTGGAAAGTGGGGTTGTTCCTCTAAGCAGTTTATCCCAAGTGTTGAAGGTTTCGAGGATTATGCTAGAGGATTGTGGAGAGAGGCGTCGCTTTGTTTTATGTAACCAGCAGGAACTGCTTAAAGCTATATTTTCTGCCATGTCATGTTCTAGTTCTACCCATTCTTTATGTACAGTGTGTTTACTCCAGTCTATTATTCTGGTCAGATGTGTAGCTATCCTATAATAAGACAGGTTTGGCACTCCCAGTCCCCCATTATCTTGGTCACGATACATGTAAGTTCTAGCTAGTCTAGGTTGTTTGTTGTGCCATATAAATTTAAAAGCAAGATTTTGTAGAGTCCTGATGTATGTCTCAGATAATTGTATGGGTAAGGTTTGGAAAATGTAAAATATATTTGGTAGCATGGTCATTTTGAAGGAATGAATATGCCCCAGCCAAGAAAGAGGTTTCGGGCTCCAATTATGGAAGTCTAATTGTAAATCTTTTAGGAGTTTTTTATAATTTAGTAGGAATAGATCCTGTGGGGTTTTCGCTATTTGGATCCCTAAGTATTTTATAGACTTCTGTTGGATCGAAAAGCCATATGTGGTTTCAATCCGTTTGATATCAGCATCTGGGATCCCTGCATTTAATAGTTCCGATTTAGTAGTGTTTATTTTGTAAAAGGACAATAATCCAAATGTATCGCACTCAGCCTTGAGGGCTTTTAAAGAGCTAATGGGGGATGTGAGCGTTAATAGCACGTCGTCAGCATATAAGGACATCTTATACTCCTTGTTATTTACTTTTAGCCCTCTGATATCATTATTCTGCCGTACTCTCGATGCTAATATTTCCATGGCCAGTACAAATAGGATCGGGGATAAGGGGCATCCCTGCCATGTTCCGTTACGAATATATACTTTATCTGAGAGGGAATCATTTAATTTTATACAAGCTACAGGGTTAGCATATAGTGCCAGTATTCTATTGATCGTTGTGGTTCCAAATCCAAATTTATGTAGGGTTTCTCTTAGAAAAGACCAGTTCAGCCTGTCAAAGGCCTTTTCCGCGTCTATTGCAAAAAGGCCATTGGGATCTTATTTGTTTGCGCAAAATCTAATAGGTTTAAAACTTTAAGGGTGTTATCACGCGCTTCTCTATGGGGAACAAAGCCCACTTGATTCAAATGTATCAATTGTGGTAAGAAAGCATTAATACGCGTTGCAATGATTCTGGCGTATATTTTTAAGTCCACATTTAATAGTGAGATTGGCCTAAAATTTGAGGGCATATCACTAGGCTTCCCTGGTTTCGGTATTACTGAAATTTGAGCTTCTAACATTGTCTGAGGGAATTGAGTCTTATTGTTTATTCTGTTGAAGATTATTTTTAAGTGTGGGATTAGGATGTGTTGTAATTTTTTATAATATTTTACAGAGAAGCCATCTGGTCCTGGGCTTTTTACACTATTTAAGAGGGTGATAGCCTTTTTTATTTCCAACTCCAGAATTGGGTTATCCATTGACTCTTTTTGTTTTTGAGTCAGTTGGGGGGACTTGCACCGATTCTAAATATGAGGAAGGGATTAACAGAGGAGCTATCTGTTCCTCTTTGCTTCCTATGTCATAAAGGCTTTTGTAATAAGTTTCAAATTGTTTCATTATATCTGGGGTGGCATGTATTGTCTTGCCTGTTTGTGACTTAATACTGTGTATATATGTTTTGAGTTTTCTCAATTTCAATGAGCATGCTAGCATTTTCCCTGCCCTATTGCTTTCAAAATAAAATTTTGGTTTTGTACGTTGTGCCATCAGGTTATATTCCTTAAGAAGTAAGTCCTTCAGATCCTTCCTTAATGTTTGCATTTGGTTATATATATGTGTATTTTTAGGTTGTTGCTTGTGTGCACACTCTGTCTTTGTTAGGTTTTGGGATAAAGTTAGATATTGCTCACTAGCCTTTTTGTTAATATGTGACTTGATCTTGATAAATTCCCCTCTCATGTAGCATTTGTGTGCTTCCCATACCACATATGGGTCACTCTCCTCTAAGGAAATAAAGGTGAAGTATTCAGTGAGTGCTTTTGTGGTTTGTTCGAGGAGAGTTTTTGAGTCTAGTAGCGTATCGTCTAGTTTCCAGGTATAAGGGTGTATTGGAAAATGTGGCCACTTAAATTGCGTGATAACTGCCGAATGGTCCGACCAGCTGGTGTGAGAAATTCTTGATGTTTGCGTGAGCGCTAGGCCATCTGCATTTGTGAGTATGTAGTCAATTCTGCTGTAAGTGGAGTGAGGGTGCGAGAAGAATGTATAATCTCTCCTATCTGTATGTAAAAGTCTCCAAGTGTCGTGCAGGTTGCAGTCCATCATTTTCCCTAGAAATCTAGTAGTTTTATTGGGTGTATTTTTGCTAAGGTTTGAGGTATCTACAGTTGGATTTAGAGGGAGGTTAAAATCTCCCCCCACTACTAATACTCCTTTTGTTATGTCTATAAGGCTATTGAATGATTTCTTAAAAAACTGTCTTTGTTTGTAGTTTGGTGCATATATATTGACTAGGGATGTCAGTATGCCATATAGGAGGCCAAAAATTCCCAAGAATCTGCCTTCTGCATCTCTGTTTGTCTGTATATGTTTGAAAGGAATATCCCTATGGAGCAGTATGCTTACTCTATTTTTCTTGGTTGTAGCTAAGCTATGGAAATGTTGAGTAAACTGGTTCCCAAAGTATTTCGGTTCCTTATATTTTATAAAGTGTGTCTCTTGAAGGAATAAGACGTTTCCTTTCTTTTTGGCAAGGTCTAGAAGGGCCATAGCTCTTTTCTGTGCAGAATTTAAGCATTTAGTGTTTTGTGTAATTAGCACAATGTTTCTATTTATGTTTGTCATTATAATATTTTAGTGTGATTATCAAGAGTATATAAACTTGTATATGTAAATATCTGTTTAACCCATTACTTATCAGTAACCATAATTGTAATGACAACTATATTTCAAAGGTTTGTTTCCTATCTGAATCCATGTTAAACAATATCAAAAACAAAACAGTACATAATGTTTTAAACTGAGAACAATTAGTTTGAAAAAATAAGATTATACATCATAATATAATAACAAAAAAGGAGATACCCAAGAGGTATATCAAGAACAGATACAATGTCAAGTGACATTAGTCTTTTGAATGGGGGTATTGCCAGCTCAATTATAAGCTCATATATAGAATTCTAACTAAAGCCTATAACATGCCTAACTTAAACATAAACATAAATCCTGACCTAATTTTCAAGTCTAAAGTCCTTTGTAATTCACTGAACATTTCAAACTTGCATCTTAACCAGCATATACTAAAGTCATTGGTATCTATAAAATCAATTTTGGAACAACAACAATAAAGTCATGCAATCTTACCCATCCCTGGGCTTCTTTTACCACCTGTATCTAGGGTAAGTGAGTCTTAAGCAAAGAACTGTTTGCATTGCTAATGTTCTAGGTCATCCTAGTAATTATTTATGGAGAGCTGTTAGGAGCCAAGAGAAGTGTGGACTTTTGATTTAGGGTTCAACTTTTGGGTCCATGTGTGTTGCTTTTTTCTTTGGTGGTTGTTGTATCTCATCCGACTCCGCCATCCTTGGCGGGTCTAAGTCTAGTGCCAAGCAAAAGTCTCCTATGTCTTCAGTAGTTTTGCACAATACTTTCCTATTGCCGTGTAGGACATATAAAGGAAGGGGCAGTAAGTGGCGCCAATTCTCTTCTACTTTGCAGTGTACATTGTGACAAATCTTGATAAAATTGCAGTACAACCCCCCCTGAATTTTACAGGTTGATTTTTTCTTGAGAGGTTAAGAAGTTCCTCTTTTTCTGTAAATTCTTTAAATTTCATAATTATGTCCCTTGGGAGGGCTGTGTCTGGTGGTCTTGGTCTTAATGCCCTATGGGCCTTAACCCAGGGGATATCTGTTGTTGGTGTAGTGTTTCTCAAGTGGGCAAATAGGGCCGGGAGGTATGTTGGGAGGTCTTTAGGGAGCACTGATTCCAGAATGCCCTGGATTCTTAAATTCTTCCGGCGGCTCCGGTTCTCCAAGTCCTCAATTTTGTCATGCAATTCTGCCAAAATAGTTGTGTGTTGCATGGTAGAATCCTGGACAGTGTTGATTTCTTCTTGAAAAGTATCGGTATATTCCTCTAAAGCCTCCACCCTATTACCTATGGTATGCAGGTCTTGCTTAATTTCTGCAATTTCTTCTCTAATACAGGTGCGTATTATATCTGCTATATCCTGCTTGGACGCCAGAGTAGATAGGAGAGTGTTAGGAACCTGTGTGCTGTCTTCTAAAGGATCTGTGGAGTGTTGGGGTGATGTTTCCTTCTACCTAGGGGTTATCATTCCTGCTCCCTCCACCCTAGGTTTAGGACCTGATGGTGAAAAAAATTGTTCCACAGTATTGTCCTTTTGACTGGCGATCTTAGGTGTTTTAGAGGGTTTAGAAGTGCGCTTGCTATACATATTAAGATAGTTTCAGCGTAACCCCACTTCTTAGAAGCACTTTCAAAAAGAAAAAAGGATAGGTTGTATATTCCCCTGGGCCAGTACTAGCTGTTGTGCTGGTAAATTATTCACTTTGGTTTTAGCTCCTGGGCTGCTTATTATATGTCCTCAATAGCGGTAGTGTAATTCAATACCTATATATTTTATGGCACTTTTGCCTGATTGTATTTTTCCTGGGCCTAGTATGCCACGCAGTGTGGTTCAGAGCTATGGGGACCCTCCTGTTCCCGTAACCAATCTTGTGCCTCTTTCAGGGTTATGTTGTAAGGGATTTGTGGCCCCAAGCTGTCTTTATTTTGTAATTAGCCCAGCTAACTCTGTATATGCCGTGATTATATATGAAATGCTTTATGCAGGATAAGCTCTCACTTCTGTCACCTGAAGTGTATAGGCCCTTTGCCTTACTTAGTGTGTCTCTAATTTATATATATTGTTACTTGTGGTAGCTCTACAGGGACCGCAACACACCCTTGCTTTGAGATCGTGCTCCTCTCCATGACTAACCTGTTGTAGCCATTCAACCGTGTTTCTCCTCCATCTCCTCTGTGTCGCTGTTACACTGCTTTTCTAAGTGCAACACTTTTTCTTGGGAGGTAAAGATGTGCCTCAACGGCTTCTTCTGAGCGGTCCCTGCACTTGTGAATGGGATCGCTATATGCCCCTTGCTCCTCCGGATCTGAGTATTAGGTCAGGCTGCTATTTAGTGGGACTTAGGGCATGTTATGGCCGTGCTCTTGCAGCTGGTACTCAGAGCATCGGAGTTATGCAGCCATCTTAGCTGCGGCCAGCTCCGCCCCTCTTTATGAATTAATTTTAATTACACTAATTTTATAAGTTGGCAAGGTCATTTAAAATTGCATTTTTTTTAAATCAAATATTAGCTAACAGTATTTTAATTAGATTTTTTTTTCCCTTTTGCATATAACAAATTAGTATAACAGCTGTTACATACTGAATTATCAGTGGATTACTATTTATTTTATTGTTATTACAAACAATAGCATTTCGTTCCTATTTTTAATTGTAATTCTAGGTAATAATGTATTTTCCTGGGACAAAATATTTTTCTGATGCAGTAAGGGAATATTTTAAAGATGATATTAACAAACATGATGGGCAATATATTCTTCCAGAACCGTAAATCAAAAAATAATACATATAAAGGTTTTATGGATGTGTTAACACAAATAGAGGTAAATAAAAAGTACTCTAATAAGAAACGTAAAGCATTAGTAGTTCAAGCAGTCATTGCTACAATTGGAGGACTTGCATACATAATAGAAACATTAAAGAAGGAAAATAAAGAGCTCACAGGAAAGATGGAAGATGCACTAAACAATAGAGACTGTCTAATAATAGCATCACTTAGAACAACCAATATGGTGGAAGAACTAGAGGATGAACTGAGAACAATTGAAGACCAGTGAGATATATAATGGAACAAAAAAACAAAGTTTATATGCAGGAAGACAAGGAAGGAAAATTCATTCCAAGATTATACCCGAATTTGGAGTCCCTATGGCCTAGTAAAAGAGAGGCAGAACAAGATATAGAGAAAGGGCAATTACTACTGCCTGTGCCTTTAACACCAGTTAAAGTATCTGAGACTTTTAATGCACATAAAACACCTACAGGTTTTTCAATGCAGACTCGCCCCATGTCTATGATGGATAAAGACAATTTTCAGAAATGGTGGGATGCCATGCTTCAGAATGATTTCAACAAGTTCACACATTGGTTTCAGAAGGGAGCTGAGAAGGCACAAAAAGAGGTCTGTGTTTTGATGAAGGGACTGAATTACTAGAATTTGCTCTGGGTCCATTTGCAAGCAGACTATAAGGATTTAACACAAGTGTTTCAGATCAAGCTGGAAGAATAGCTGCAACCTACTTCTACTTAACTAATGTAGAAAAGGAAATTAGCCACATTACAATGAGGCCTACAGATGGCCCCCGGTAGTTAACTTAGAGAATACTCTTCTGGTGCACCCTAAGGCAGCCACAGACACCAATGGTACAGGGATCAGCAGCACATATAGCTTGTGTGTTTGAAGCCCTTTCCCGTGAATGCCAGGAATTTGTGCATCTGTTTGATCAAACGCCTACAGATTTGGAAATGGTATTAACCAGGGCAGATAAGTGGTGGATGGATTACTCACACAAAGATCAAGCATGTGCAGTCTCAGCAGTAAAACCATTTAAAGTAGAAGCAGGTAAGACAATGCAAGGTAATTGGAGAAAAACACGTGAAGAGCCACAGTGGAACAATCGTAATAGAATCTATGGAAACTAGATAATAAATAGGTGTGGTGATTTACAGCAGGAAAGATACAGTGGTGACTGGAGAAGGAATGAAGTGGCAGAAAATTACAACAAGGAAAGGCACAATGGTGACTGGAGAAGGAATGATATAGAAGATAATAAAGGCAATATGGGATATTGGAACCTGAGAAAGCAGAATGACAGGATGGGAAAAGAAATTGAAGCATTTAAGGGGCAAATAGAGGCAGATAGGAAGCCACAATGTGAGGAAAATAGGGCACAATATACTGTAATAAAGGAGGAAGAGAAACACAAATCAGAGTGAAGAGGCCCAACCCCTGCTCAAGACTGCCTCATACATGCAGCTGACCTTGGCATGGATGAGGCGGGTCGGCCTACCATATTTACTTACATTGCAGGAGTAGGAAAACACATGTTGTTAGACAGTGGGGCGGCGGTTACTATGACAAACAGGGTCACAAATGGGAACAGCTTAGTTAAAATAGTAGGAGTTACAGGGAACCCACAGCAAGTCAGTGCAGGGATGATCAAGATTAAGGTGGGTGGAGAAACAGTTAAAGTTGAAGCTATAGTTGGGTGGCCTGAGGAAATATTAGGGATAGAAGCACTAAAAAAGGTAAATTTATTGTAGACTTTGCCAACCAATGCTTATGGAAAAAAGAACCAGGTAGTGATAAACATGGAGAGACAACACAGACAAATTGTACAGTGTGTCCAATGGCATACATAGTGGCACCAGCAGAAAGCCTGGGAGAAAACAGGCTACAATTGGAGGGACAACCAGAATGGCTGAAGCAACTGGTGCAAGCAATTCCAGTATGGGCAAGAGATAAGCTTGATTGTGGGAGAATGAATACAACAGTGCTACTTGAAGGAAAACATCCACCATGGCAGAAGCAATACCCAGTTCCAAGGGATTCTGTAGTTTCTATTACAGAAATGATGGAGACACTGGAGGAACGTGGAATCATAAAATCTAGGAATTGATATGGATGTAATTCTCCTTGTTGGCCTGTCAAGAAGTCAGTATTGAAAACCAGTGAAGCAGAAGGGAAAACAGCTCCATCCTGGAGACTTACCATTGATTACAGAGCTGTCAACAAACTAGCAAATAGGATGGCACCAGTCGTATCAGTCTATTGTGAAATGATGTCAAAGATATCACCAGAAATGAAAATACATATAGTAATAGATGTAGCAAATGGATTCTGGTCAATACCCCTGGAAAAAGAATGCCAATACCGGACTGCATTTACCTGGGAAGGAAAGCAGCATTCCTTCACAGTTCTGCCAAAAGGGTACTGTGATGCCCCAGCTATTTTCCATACACACAGAAAGGAATAAATATCACAATTCCCACGACCTGAACATATCATCCAATATGTGGACGCTGTGCTGCTTCAGTCTCCAAATATGGAACAACATCAACAAGATCTGACACTCTTGCTAGAGTGTATTAATAATGCAGGACTAAAATTAAATGGTGCAAAAGCTCAGTTCGCCTGCAAGGGAGTTCATTTCTTGGGAGTAACCATAACTGGAGAGGGTAGAGCAATTGATCAGGATAGAGCAAAAGTTATTGCTCAACTACCAATCTCAATTGATCGTACAGCACTACAATCTTTGTTAGGAATGATGGGCTTCTGTAGACAGTTCACTCCAAGGTATGCACAGCCGGCTCAACCCTTGTATGAAATTCTTAGAGCAGAAAATTTGGATTGGTCTGATGAATATACTAAGGCTGTTAACCAGTTGAAGACAGAACTAGGTAGTGCACCAAGGAAAAATGAGGCAGGCACTACTCAGGAAGTAAAATATAATGAAAAAGTTTATTCCAAAAAGCCACCATAACAAAAAATACAGGAGGCTAGAAAAAGTTCCAGCAAGGTACAGACCAACAAATGAACAGAGGGACAAGAGGCCTTACACGTTTCGCGCCCCCTAGTGACGCTTAATCATAGGCATAGTTGATAGAGGCCTGATCAACATTATATACACATAAAAGTTAACCCTTTCCCCACCAACAATAGAAATGTAAATGTAAAAACATAAGATATACTTATATATTTAAGGCAATTGTACTCTGGACAATAGAACCCTGTGAGAGAATAGACAACCAATAACTACTAGAGCACATAGAGGGATATAAACTATTTAAAAAATAAATTAATTAGGTAATGATAATAATAAAGGTTATTAATATATGCATAGTGAAAACCAAGGGCATATGAAATTCTTTGCTTAGAATAGGCATATATAAAATAAAATGAAACAGAAAAGAGCCAAAGTTTTAATTATCAATAAAGAAATTTATGTTGCACTCCTTGTTCATACCATTAGGTATTCTGGTGTGCAATTTTAAGATCCAATAAAGTTCTTTTTTGTCCAGAATCTTGTTCTTATTACCACCTCTAGGGGGAAGTACAGCTCTGTCTATAATTTGTATTGACATGTCAGCTATGTGGCTAAAATGATGATAATTGAAATGGTTGCCACTGCTGAATCAACAAAATAATTTTTAACATCCCTGATGTGTTCTCCATATCTGGTTCTGGCTTCCCGTGATGTTTTACCTACATACTGACTTCTACATAAATTACAAGTAAGTAAATATACCACGTAAGTGGTCCTGCAATTAGCATAGAATTCTATATTGTATGTTTTGTCATCAAAAGTAGATTTAAAGGTATTACCAATTACTATGTTAGTGCAAGTGGTACATTGCCTCCCCCCACATTTAAAATTACCTTTCTTTGAAAGCCAGCATTGTCGACCTTGCTGGTCCTTGGATGTTACTGTACTAGGAGATAATGATCTAGCTAAATTTTTAGGCTTTCTAGAAACAAATCTACATTTATTGACAAGAGGTTTGAGGACAGGATCACCCCTTAGCAAATGGAGATGTTTTTTAAGGATATGTACTATACTAGTGAATTGTGAGGTATATTCTGTGGAGAAAACAACAGACTATTCTGATATATTTTTTCTTGGCTTCTTCACCCCACCTGATCTATAGTTTTGTGTTTTTACATTTTGTCTGCATTTTTCCAAAAGTAATGAATCATATCCTCTCTTAACAAGCCTTTCTTTAAGCTCTAGTGACTGTTCCTCAAAGATAGCATCAGACTTCGTATTCCTACGAAGTCTGATGAATTGTCCCTTTGGTATTGCTTTAATCAGGTGTTCTGGATGTTGAGAACCAGCATGTAAGATGGCATTCCCAGCGGTACTCTTTCTGTAAGTTAGTGCTCCAACCCTTGCAAATCCTGACTATGAAAAAGAGTTCCGGTTGTATCCCATCACAATGCCAGATGCACATGGAGTAGTCATTACTCAGACCTGGGGTAACACAGAGCGATCAGTGGCATTCAGATCCCAGACACTGTCAGCTGTGGAACTGAAATTTGGATGGTGTGAGAGAATCATATTGGCTGCATAATAGGCAGTGAAGCAATTTAAATACCTATTTGGCACACAAAATGTAATTATCTGTACCCACCATACACCTTTAAAAGTACTCAGGCAAGGAAGTCTGACAATCAGTCATATTAATAATGCTCGTATTCAAAAATGGACAGAGGCATTGCTTGCAGATAACATTTCAACACATGAATTAAAAGAGCCAAAGCAATGGGTAGCTGGTGTTTGTATTAAAGGAAATGCACATGAATGTCAGGTTAACCCAGGACCAATGTGTCATCCAGTATTCAACGATGCCACTAACTTAATGATGACTAAACAACCTATCTGGTACACAGATGGTAGTTGTCATCATGTACAAGAAAAAAGAGTTCCAGGGATTGCAGCAGTAAAGATTCAGAGTGATGAGATTTTAGAAGAATTTGAATTTAAGCTAAAAGCTTCCTCAGCACAATATGCAGAGCTAGCAACTGTTGTGCAAGTTCTTGACCAAGAATCAGGAAAAAGTGACAGGGTGACAATAGTCTTGGACTGTGACTGGGTTTTCAGAGGAACATGTATGTTGCTGAAATGGTGGGCTAGCAATAAATTCTTGGTTACAGATGGATCAACAGTGAAATTTCATGGTCTTTGGCAAATTATGGAGACTCTATCCCATAACTTTCAAAGAATCAATATGATTAAAGTACATGCCCACAAAAGAACAGGGCCTCATCGAATAGGAAATAACCTTGCAGATCATCTAGCAAAAAAAGCAGCAAAGTGGGCTGAGGAATGGAAACGAGGCTATGAAGAAAGAAAGCTAACTGTAGCTGCAACAACAAGGGGAGAATCTAAAGTGATACAAAAGAGAATGCAGGAATTGCAAGAACTTCAAGATGAAGATGCTGAAATTAAAGAACTCAGAAAGAGGATAAGAAGAGGAGAGGAAGTACATTATAAAGGGAAAATGGTAGTGGAAGAAAAGGGTCTGGTTTGTGTACTAGAAGATGGCCTTCCTGTCTGGGTTGTATCATTCCATATTAGGAAAAACAACCATAGATGGATACATGGGTCGCAAGCAAAAGGATACCCAAAGATAAAGGAAGCAAAGGAAAAAATACAGAAGATGGGATGGTGGCATGGACAGAATAAGGATTTTGAAGATTTTATGGACGGCTGCCTCACCTGTGCTAGATTTGATCGATCTAACAGAAAGAAAAGGGGGGAACTAATGAGACAGCCACCTGTAGGACCATGGGAAAAAAATAAAATTGATTATACTGGACCACTGAGTAAATACATTTTGATGGTAGTGGATAGTTTTTCAAGATGGATGATCGCAATCCCAACAAGGAACTGTACAGCGGGAACAACTGCCATGAAACTAGTGAATTAAGCAATTACTGTGTGGGGGTGTCCCAAAAGTAATTGATTGTGATAATGGAGCTGTATTTATTGGAAATGTAATGAAGGAAATGTGCAAAATGGTTGGAATAGATCTGAAATATCACATACCTTACCATCCACAGGCAGCAGGTCAAGTTGAATGGATGAATGGGACTGTAAAAAGAGAATTTATGAAATTGGTTGCAGAACATGTGTCAGCCTGGGACACCTTTGTGCCTTTGGCATGTGCAAGGCTTAGAGCCAGACCCTCTAGATCTACAGGATTTTTACCCTATGAAATCCTTATGGGGAGACCAATGCCATCCTGGACCAACTGGAGGACCATTTCAGCACCAGTGGCATTACAAACTGCAGCCATCACAGATGAATTGGTAAAAGAGCTTGCCACACATCTAGAAATTGTGCACAAAGCAGCAGCAGTAGAAGATGAGAATCAGTACCAGCAACAGAAGAGATGGCCTGATGCCTCAGGAGATATAACTACATGCCAGGCTGGTGACAGGGTTATGGTACATAACCATGATGAACTTCTACCATCGGGTAGAGCAAGATGAAAGGCTCCATATACAATCATAGATAGATTTGGGGCTGCAGTCAACCTGATTAACCATGCAGAAAAATGAGAAGTCTGGCTGCATGCAAGTCAATTAAAAAGATTTAAAAAAGACAAGGTTAGGGACCCAGCAAACAACATACACCCTAAGACCTAGGAAATCATAATAGTTAGGTCAGGAAAATAAAATGGGTGTAAGTTAAAGGCAGCAAATGATAATTAATTTTGGGAAATTGAGTATGTGGGTAGCAAAAAAATAAATAAAAATGAAGAGTGATGAAAATGATTTTAATAGTCATACCATGAAGTTCCTATAAGGATCTGTACATTTCCTGTTTTCTATGCTTTATGTTTATTTGCAAACTATATTTTGGCCCTGTTTTGTGTTTTGTTTTTTTATCTTCTCTCTCTTTCACTCAGGGAAATACAGAAGAAATAAGAAGAGAATGAGAAAAATATATTCCCCCATTCACTAATTACAAATTATTAGTTTATTCAAAGGGCTCGTCAGAAGATTGAGTTCAGAAGAAATTAAACCTAGCCAATGAAGATGGTGTCTTTTTCTGGCACAACTGATGAGTAAAAACTGTATTGGAATGGGAAGAGGGAGACCACCAATTAGACCAGAGGATACAGCATATAAGGGACTTATTTTAAAAGGAATAGAGGATAGATATATACAGGCAGATAGATTTATTTGACCAAGAGAGTTAAAAGTAAAAGAAATGGGTGACTTAAATTTGAATATCATGTTGCCAAATGATAGTATGGGGTTTGCTCTTAGGGCACCAATAAATGTGACCAAGGGACAAGAATGGAACTGGGTGGTTAGAAGTGGGCAGGTAACAGCTAATAAAATATGTATAGATCGTGTGAAATTGACTTCAACCTTCCAAGGATACTATAAACATATTAATATCATAGTAAGCAACATATCTTTAAATGAGGGTGGTGAATGAGAGGTTACCACTATAGCTGCACATCCCAATAAAGAATTGAAATGCAATCTTAACACTGGAGAGGGGTGTATAAACAGTAGATGAGGTAACACTTTCAGTGCATAGAAGGGAACATTGTGAAGTTTTAGATAAGAATTCCAAAAAGAAAAAGAAGGCCAAAAAGGGGAATCATTGTAGTCCCTACACATGAAACTGTGGTACAAGGTGTGGGATGGACATATTACCCTATAATGTTAGATTTTAATTATTTAATGATTCCTTTAAGGTGTTCAAGACAGCATCGCAAATGGTTCAAAGGAAGGACGCAGGAGATTATTGATGAGTGGACAGAAACAAAGAGAAGGGAGAAGCGAGATACCATAGCAACAATTTTGGGAGGAGTCGGAACCGGATTCGGTGTGTGGAACTCAGATGATATAATAGGACTTAATAGCAGAATTAACTCTCTGACAGATGGTTTTGGCCATGCCATGAAAACAGGTGTAGTAGCCGACTCACTTATTATAGAGAAGTTGAGAGACAATGTAGATGACATACACACCATTGCCCACAATTTACAACTAGTGGAGGAGAACATTGCCGACATCTCAAACAGCATTAAAAATGAAGAAATATGAGCTGTCATCTTGTGCTCCATGACCGGGAATAAACTATTATCTGATCTGAAGGATACTATAAATGATATAAAAGGACATTAAAGAAGATAAAGAGGAAGCTGAAAGCAAGGAACCAAAACCACTTTATTTAAGTGTTTTTCTTGTTCAGGCATGACTGCATACTCTTCTAATAAAGTTTATCCATAAATTCACACTTAAAATCACATACACATCCCTCATTAGGTAAGTATGCTTTGTCAAACCCACCGTCATGCACCCACATTTCTCTCTATCTTCTGATAATTTGTTTTTCTGACTTGTATAAATTTGTTTGGATTGTGTTGGGAAAAATAGTTTTTTATTATTAATTGTATAACATTTAGGTTAGCATTAGCAGTTGACAGTCCTAGGAAAGTACAAAAGAGCTCAAGTCGCCAAGTGATTTATACCGGAGGGACGGTGGGTTGAATTTTTCCTATAAGGTTTTCGCTCCCACTGGGTTCTTCTGTATTAATGGGTATAAATAGAAAATGGGGCAACATAGGAGAAATTAAAGTGGGGGAATGTGGTGTCATAAAACCACAGAATTTATCCCTAGAGTGTTCAAGTAGTTAATTATTAATTTTACAAACATATTTTAAAATATAGACTAGGCCTTTGACCTAGTCTTTGTCTAAGAAGGACACTCCCATGTAGCCTTCGAATGGTGTATGGTAGGACACACCTTAAGTAAATTAAGTATACAATGGGAGCCAACAGTTACTATACACACTTTTTTTTATCTTCCTCACCTCCTGGAAGCAACTGTAGAGAGAGAGAGAGAGAGAGAGAGAGAGAGAGAGAGAGAGAGCATTGGAGGACTGAACTGGCTGAGTATATTAGCATTCTTGTGTATTTAGCTTGGGATAAATTCTCTTGTTCACTATGTTTAGTTAATATTGCTTAATCTGGGTTTGTTTAAGATAAAGTTGCCCTGTATAATTTGTACTGGATGTTGTAGCTCTTGGTATTTCTTGAGACTTGATTTATATTTTGTAGGTTTTAGATAATTGTTAATCTTCTTACCTATATTATTTTTCTTCCAATAAAATAATTTTAAAAAGTGGACAACCTCTTTGGTTTAATATTCTGGTAATAATTACCACCACAACATCATTTGTGGGGAATTGTCTACAGGGAGTGCAGAATTATTAGGCAAGTTGTATTTTTGAGGGTTAATTTTATTATTGAACAACAACCATGTTCTCAATGAACCCAGAAAACTCATTAATATCAAAGCTGAATAGTTTTGGAAGTAGTTTTTAGTTTGTTTTTAGTTATAGCTATTTTAGGGGGATATCTGTGTGTGCAGGTGACTATTACTGTGCATAATTATTAGGCAACTTAACAAAAAACAAATATATACCCATTTCAATTATTTATTTTTACCAGTGAAACCAATATAACATCTCAACATTCACAAATATACATTTCTGACATTCAAAAACAAAACAAAAACAAATCAGTGACCAATATAGCCACCTTTCTTTGCAAGGACACTCAAAAGCCTGCCATCCATGGATTCTGTCAGTGTTTTGATCTGTTCACCATCAACATTGCATGCAGCAGCAACCACAGCCTCCCAGACATTGTTCAGAGAGGTGTACTGTTTTCCCTCCTTGTAAATCTCACATTTGATGATGGACCACAGGTTCTCAATGGGGTTCAGATCAGGTGAACAAGGAGGCCATGTCATTAGATTTTCTTCTTTTATACCCTTTCTTGCCAGCCACGCTGTGGAGTACTTGGACGCGTGTGATGGAGCATTGTCCTGCATGAAAATCATGTTTTTCTTGAAGGATGCAGACTTCTTCCTGTACCACTGCTTGAAGAAGGTGTCTTCCAGAAACTGGCAGTAGGACTGGGAGTTGAGCTTGACTCCATCCTCAACCAGAAAAGGCCCCACAAGCTCATCTTTGATGATACCAGCCCAAACCAGTACTCCGCCTCCACCTTGCTGGCGTCTGAGTCGGACTGGAGCTCTCTGCCCTTTACCAATCCAGCCACGGGCCCATCCATCTGGCCCATCAAGACTCACTCGCCATTTCATCAGTCCATAAAACCTTAGAAAAATCAGTCTTGAGATATTTCTTGGCCCAGTCTTGACGTTTCAGCTTGTGTGTCTTGTTCAGTGGTGGTCGTCTTTCAGCCTTTCTTACCTTGGCCATGTCTCTGAGTATTGCACACCTTGTGCTTTTGGGCACTCCAGTGATGTTGCAGCTCTGAAATATGGCCAAACTGGTGGCAAGTGGCATCTTGGCAGCTGCACGCTTGACTTTTCTCAGTTCATGGGCAGTTATTTTGCGCCTTGGTTTTTCCACACGCCTCTTGCAACCCTGTTGACTATTTTGAATGAAACGCTTGATTGTTCGATGATCACGCTTCAGAAGCTTTGCAATTTTAAGAGTGCTGCATCCCTCTGCAAGATATCTCACTATTTTTTACTTTTCTGAGCCTATCAAGTCCTTCTTTTGACCCATTTTGCCAAAGGAAAGGAAGTTGCCTAATAATTATGCACACCTGATAAAGGGTGTTGATGTCATTAGACCACACCCCTTCTCATTACAGAGATGCACATCACCTAATATGCTTAATTGGTAGTAGGCTTTCAAGCCTATACAGCTTGGAGTAAGACAACATGCATAAAGAGGATGATGTGGTCAAAATACTCATTTGCCTAATAATTCTGCACTCCCTGTATATCAGAATGATTCTTTTATCCATTTTTAAGAAGAATTAATTTATACAGGAGACTCAATGTACCTGTATCCAAATTAATTTATACAAGAAAATAAATTCACCCTTGGTTGAAACTTCCCCCACACTCTAACTGCCTTATCTGAACTCAATACATTTAAAAGATATCTTGGATCTAGTGCTTTAATCAAATAAACACCATTGCTTTAGCTGAAGCATTTGCTAACATTACCACACCTCTCATGTCTTTAGAATATAAAAATGGTTACCCTGAAACAAAACAAAAGTATATGCATTTACCAAGAAATTCAAGCTACACCATTTGTTTTAAGATTATATCTTAGAGACACAATTTAAGAAAATGGAACATGTTGTCCAAGAGAAGGTGACAAGACTTTTGCCAGGAAGGACCCCTGTTGCTTTCTCCACACAACAGATAAACCTTTTATCCCAACTCAAAAGAATGGAGTCCCATTGTCTAGAAACTATAGTGAATAGAATTACAAATCTATGGGCCATACTCATATGTTATGAGATGCCTGCTGGTTTAGTGGCCAACTCAGACACTGAGTCTACTCACAAAAGAAAAAGACAAGGGTTGTTTGGAAAGGAAATAACACCTAGATTTAGAGTTTTGTCGGTAACGACCCGCGTAGCTAACGCATGCTTTTTTTTCCCTGCACCTTTTAAATACCGCTGGTATTTAGAGTTCACAAAATGGCTGCGTTAGGCTCCAAAAAGGGAGCGTAGAGCATAATTTACCGCCACTGCAACTCTCAATACCAGCGGTGCTTACGGACGCGGCCAGCTTCAAAAACGTGCTCATGCACGATTCCCCCATAGGAAACAATGGGGCAGTTTGAGCTGAAAAAAAACCTAATACCTGCAAAAAAGCAGTGTTAAGCTCCTAACGCAGCCCCATTGTTTCCTATGGGGAAACACTTCCTATGTCTGCACCTAACACCCTAACATGTACCCCGAGTCTAAACACCCCTAGCCTTACACTTATTAACCCCTAATCTGCCGCCCCCGCTATCGCTGATCCCTGCATATTTTTTAACCCCTAATCTGCCGCTCCGTACACCGCCACAACCTACGTTATCCCTATGTACCCCTAATCTGCTGCCCCTAACACTGCCGACCCCTATATTATATTTATTAACCCCTAATCTGCCCCCCACAACGTTGCCTCCACCTACCTACAATTATTAACCCCTAATCTGCCGACCGGACCTCACCGCTACTATAATAAATGTATTAACCCCTAATCCGCCTCACTAACCCTATAATAAATAGTATTAACCCCTAATCTGCCCTCCCTAACATCGCCAACACCTAACTTCAAGTATTAACTCCTAATCTGCCGACCGGACCTCACCGCTACTCTAATAATTTTTTCAACCCCTAAAGCTAAGTCTAACCCTAACCCTAACACCCCCTAAGTTAAATATAATTTAAATCTAACTAAATAAATTAACTCTTATTAAATAAATTATTCCTATTTAAAGCTAAATACTTACCTGTAAAATAAACCCTAATATAGCTACAATATAAATTATAATTATATTGTAGCTATTTTAGGATTTAGATTTATTTTACAGGCAACTTTGTATTTATTTTAACCAGGTACAATAGCTATTAAATAGTTAAGAACTATTTAATAGCTACCTAGTTAAAATAATTACAAAATTACATGTAAAATAAATCCTAACCTAAGTTACAATTAAACCTAACACAACACTAGCAATAAATTAATTAAATAAAATACCTACAATTGTCTACAATTAAACCTGACACTACACTATCAATAAATTAATTAAATAAAATACCTACAAATAAATACAATTAAATAAACTAACTAAAGTACAAAAAATATAAAAAGCTAAGTTACAAAAAATAAAAAAATTAATTACAAACATAAAAATATATTACAACAATTTTAAGCTAATTACACCTACTCTAAGCCCCCTAATAAAATAACAAAGCCCCCCAAAATAAAAAAATGCCGTACCCTATTCTAAAATTAAAATAGAAAAGCTCTTTTACCTTACCAGCCCTTAAAAGGGCATTTTGCGGGGCATACCCCAAAGAATTCAGCTCTTTTGCCTGTAAAAAAAAAAAATACAATACCCCCCCAACATTACAACCCACCACCCACATACCCCTAATATAACCAAAAAAAAACTTAAATAAATCTAACACTAAGCCCCTAAAGATCTTCCTACCTTGTCTTCACCATGCCAGGTATCACCGATCGCTCCAGGCTCCGAAGTCTTCATCCAAGCCAAAGCGGGGGCTGGCGATCCATCATCCGGCTAAAGTCTTCTATCAAGCGGCGGCTGAAGAGGTCCAGAAGAGGCTCCAAAGTCTTCATCCTATCCGGGCAGAAGAGTAGATCCGGACCGAAAACCATCTTCTTCCAAGCGGTGACAAGCGGCTCCATCTTGAAGACCTCCGGCGCGGATCCATCCTCTTCTTGTGACGTCCTAAGTCAGAATGAAGGTTCCTTTAAATGACGTCATCCAAGATGGCGTCCCTCGAATTCCGATTGGCTGATAGGATTCTATCAGCCAATCAGAATTAAGGTAGGAAAAATCTGATTGGTTGATAGAATCAGCCAATCAGATTCAAGTTCAATCCGATTGGCTGATCCAATCAGCCAATAAGATTGAGCTCGCATTCTATTGGCTGATCGGAACAGCCAATAGAATGCAAGCTCAATCTGATTGGCTGATTCAATCAGCCAATCAGATTTTCCCTACCTTAATTCCGATTGGCTGATAGAATCCTATCAGCCAATCGGAATTCGAGGGACGCCATTTTGGATGATGTCATTTAAAGGATCCTTCATTCAGACTTAGGACGTCGCAAGAAGAGGATGGATCCGCGCCAGAGGTCTTCAAGATGGAGCTGCTTGTCACCGCTTGGAAGAAGATGGTTGCCGGTCCGGATCTACTCTTCTGCCCGGATAGGATGAAGACTTTGGAGCCTCTTCTGGACCTCTTCAGCCGCCGCTTGATAGAAGACTTCAGCCGGATGATGGATCGCCAGCCCCCGCTTGGGATTGGATGAAGACTTCGGAGCCTGGAGCGATCGGTGATACCTGGCATGGTGAAGACAAGGTAGGAAGATCTTTAGGGGCTTAGTGTTAGATTTATTTAAGGGGGGTTTGGGTTAGATTAGGGGTATGTGGGTGGTGGGTTGTAATGTTGGGGGGGTATTGTATTTTTTTTTTTACAGGCAAAAGAGCTGAATTCTTTGGGGCATGCCCCACAAAAGGCCCTTTTGAAGGCTGGTAAGGTAAAAGAGCTTTTCTATTTTAATTTTAGAATAGGGTAGGGCATTTTTTTTATTTTGGGGGGCTTTGTTATTTTATTAGGGGGCTTAGAGTAGGTGTAATTAGCTTAAAATTGTTGTAATATTTTTATTATGTTTGTAAATTATTTTTTTATTTTTTGTAACTTAGCTTTTTTTATTTTTTGTACTTTAGATAGTTTATTTAATTGTATTTATTTGTAGGTATTTAATTTAATTTATTTATTGATAGTGTAGTGTTAGGTTTAATTGTAGATAATTGTAGGTATTTTATTTAATTAATTTATTGCTAGTGTAGTGTTAGGTTTAATTGTAACTTAGGTTAGGATTTATTTTACAGGTAATTTTGTAATTATTTTAACTAGGTAGCTATTAAATAGTTATTAACTATTTAATAGCTATTTTACCTGGTTAAAATAAATACAAAGTTGCCTGTAAAATAAATCTAAATCCTAAAATAGCTACAATATAATTATAATTTATATTGTAGCTATATTAGGGTTTATTTTACAGGTAAGTATTTAGCTTTAAATAGGAATAATTTATTTAATAAGAGTTAATTTATTTCGTTTGAATAAAATTATATTTAACTTAGGGGGGTGTTAGTGTTAGGGTAAGACTTAGCTTTAGGGGTTAATACATTTATTATAGTAGCGGTTAGGTCCGGTCGGCATATTAGGGGTTAATACTTGAAGTTAGGTGTCGGCGATGTTAGGGAGGACAGATTAGGGGTTAATACTATTTATTATAGGGTTAGTGAGGCGGATTAGGGGTTAATACATTTATTATAGTAGCGGTGAGGTCCGGTCGGCATATTAGGGGTTAATACTTGAAGTTAGGTGTCGGCGATGTTAGGGAGGGCAGATTAGGGGTTAATACTATTTATTATAGGGTTAGTGAGGCGGATTAGGGGTTAATACATTTATTATAGTAGCGGTGAGGTCCGGTCGGCATATTAGGGGTTAATACTTGAAGTTAGGTGTCGGCGATGTTAGAGAGGGCAGATTAGGGGTTAATACTATTTATTATAGGGTTAGTGAATCGGATTAGGGGTTAATACATTTATTATAGTAGCGGTGAGGTCCGGTCAGCAGATTAGGGGTTAATAAGTGTAGGTAGGTGGAGGCGACGTTGGGGGCGGCAGATTAGGGGTTAATAAATATAATATAGGGGTCGGCGGTGTTAGGGGCAGCAGATTAGGGGTACATAGAGATAACGTAGGTGGCGGCGGTGTGCGGTCGGCAGATTAGGGGTTAAAAACATTTAATAGAGTGGCGGCGATATGGGGGGACCTCGGTTTAGGGGTACATAGGTAGTTTATGGGTGTTAGTGTACTTTAGAGCACAGTAGTTAAGAGCTTTATGAACCGGCGTTAGCCCAGAAAGCTCTTAACTCCTGGCTTTTTGCTGCGGCTGGAGTTTTGTCGTTAGATTTCTAACCCTCACTTCAGCCACGACTCTAAATACCGGCGTTAGAAAGATCCCATTGAAAAGATAGGATACGCAATTGACGTAAGGGGATCTGCGGTATGGAAAAGTCGCGGCTGGAAAGTGAGCGTTAGACCCTTACCTACACGACTCTAAATACCAGCGGTAGCCCAAAACCAGCGTTAGGAGCCTCTAACGCTGGTTTTGATGGCTAACGTCAAACTCTAAATCTAGGCCTTAGACTTTCAAAATATATAAGTTAAAATTTTAAAACGTATGAACTAATGTTACATAAAAATTGCAATCAATGCTGCACAAATAATTTACCTCAAGTATCTGTATGTATAATAATCACATGTTAAATATATAAATAAGTTAAATATGAAAGGAGGTATATACAATGACCAGTATTGTATTTTATGTATATGTATGTATGTGTGTATATATATATATATATATATATATATATATATATATATATATATTTATATATATATAAATCTGTATCTATCTAAGTCATACGATTTTAATTTAAATTAGTATCCTTTAGCTAGACAAGTATTAAATAGGTATATAAAGATTGACATATTTATAATTGGATATATATATATACAATATATATATATATATATATATATATATATATATACAGTATATATATATATATATATATATATATATATATTTATTTTGTATTTTTTTTAAGATGCTCAGTATTGCAGTATGCAGTGAAACCATTTTTATTGGACTAACATAATATTTCAAAGACAAGCTTTTAAGAGTTTTCCTCTCTTCCTCAGGTCTGAAGCATTACTAATCATTCTGATATAGATACACACCACAAACAACAAATGGAAGGGAGGGAGGGGGTGAGAGGGGTGTCATAAAAGCAGAGAATGTGTCTGAAGAATAAATAAACAGAGGAGAGTAAATAGGCCAGATGAGAGGAAAAACAAAAGGAAAAATAAAACCAATATAAGACAATAAGATGAGAGATTATAGAAAGTTATGGTAGTGTGTGAGAAAGCCAGAGTCTACATTAAGTCCTTCATTTCTGGTATTGAAATGTGTGATCATTTTCATCTCAAGCGTCTTTCGTTCATGAGAGTCTTTGAAATTCCCTTTAAGAATTTTAATCCTGAGGTTAAGGATGGAGTGACCAGTCTGGGTGAAGTGATGACCAACAGGGGTACAATATTAAGGGACAGTACCGTTATTTTACATTTTTTCCCCTGTCCCATCGTTTCTTTATTAATAGTAATTTTGTCCCGTTTTGAGGGTTATCAGACTGTGCGGGCAGCGCAGGTGTAATTTTTTATTGCACACACACCACTTACATTTTTTTAAACTCCCCGCCGGCGAGGAGGGCAGTTTTTTAAAAAAAATTTTTTTTTTTTTTTTTTTTATAACTGCAGCCGGGTTGAGGTTGGGCAGCCGTGCCCACATGATCCACAGCATGCAGTCTTCATGCAGTCTTAGCAGTCTATGCCGCCCGCGCTCTTCAAAATTAGGGGCGTGTCATTGATAGGTGCCTATAAAGAGTCAGTGACAGCAGGTCAGTACTCAGTCGTGAGCTGTCAGACTGAGCCTAGGAGGGAGACTGGTCACTGGTCAGCGTGAGGGAAGTTAAATTACTAGCTAGCTCAGCTGCAGTAGTGCCAATACTTTACTAGTAACTTACACTCAGGACAGGCTCAGCACAGGGGTCGTCAGGAGTCGGACTAAAAATATCTGAGATTCAGTCAGTCATTATCTGGATCTGATGTGATGATCAATCATCTGCCTTTTTAGCTGCTGCCTCACCATCATCCGAATTATAGGCTGGCCTGACCATTACCAGACACCAGAGAGATAATTCTTGTTGCCATCTTCTTCTTGTTTGTGTCACAGACGTGTGAAGTGAACATACAAACTAGTGTTATGGTCTGGTCTGGAAGTAGATCGATTCAACTGTCTACAGTCTATGTTCTAAACTTCAGCTTCTGCAAGAATTGTGCACAAGATAAGACCAGTGTCTGTGCCTGGCAATCAATTAAATTAAATTAAGTGTCATTTATTATATCATATGCTTATTATTATGCTGCTGCAGTGCTGGTTGTAGTACAGACATTATAAAATAACAATTATTATCAAGTAACTATGTAGTTCCACATTTTTGTCAGTTCTTCCACCATTTACATGTGTAACAATGATTTTGGGCAACTCAGCTAAAAAAAATCTACAACTACTATCCAGATATTCAAACCAAACACAAGTTCAGAGGCTTTTACCCTTTAAAATCAGTTAATATAGGGGAATTTGCCTTGACAACATAGGATAATCTCACTTTTTTAAAGCATGTTTGTTGTTTGTATGATAAATTAAATTGTAATACTTTTGTTCACAAGCTTCAGAATCAGCTCTTATTATATAAGCATGTTCTCTTTGATTTTCTTTGTTTAAAACAATAAATTTGGCTTGGGTATCCATCTGTTTAAAAGTGACAATGAGTCTGAGACAAGTTCCATAATATATATTAATATTAATGAATATAATGGAGGGGAGGCATGATGGATGTGATCTAATGGAGGGAACCTTCGTCTTTAGAATGGTTATTGGATAAGTAATTTTATTTCCCTTAACAACAGTTATAATAAAAAGCATTTTATAGGGTGTCTTTATAAGTCAGAACATTTGTGCTTTATTTTTATATAGGATTTGCCAATTTTCTGTGTGCATCAAATTAAAAGTAAAAATAATTTCATATACATGATACACCAGCCCATGGAGTGTGAGAAGTTTTATTATATGGTGTTGAAAGACCAAAATTTGCTGTGTAAATTTGTTTCATCAGACAAATATTCATGGTACAATCATGATGAAATACAGTCCCACTCTAGCTCTACGTCTACCTAAAATTTTTGTATGAGTTCTTCTGTCACTGAAGGATAATTGTTGGCTCAATAGTTTAAATTCATGTCATAAAAGTTAACTTTTGTTAAAATCTTACTTTATTTCATATAAATAAAGTATATTAACCCCGTCCCGTTGTTGACTGCTCAATGTCCCATTTTTGTCTCAAGGAAATATGGTCAGCCTACACAGAATGGCACTGCACAATGCAACAAATCACTCTGCAAACTGTGTCAACATATATGTGACAACAACACAGCCAGACACAACAACGCGTCATACAATATTAAGGGATCCTATTCGTGCTCATCTGCTAATGTGGTGTACATGATACAGTGTACAGCGTGTGACAGAGGTTGCTACATTGGAGAAACTGGCCTAAAGCTGCATCTCAGAATGAATCTACACAGACACTTGATCAAAAACCACAAGGAAAATTAATATTGTACCCCTGTTGGTCATCACTTCACCCAGACTGGTCACTCCATCCTTAACCTCAGGATTAAAATTCTTAAAGGGAATTTCAAAGAATCTCATGAACAAAAGACGTTTGAGATGAAAATGATCACACATTTCAATACCAGAAATTAAGGACTTAATGTAGACTCTGGCTTTCTCATACACTACCATAACTTTCTATAATTTCTCATCTTATTGTCCTATATTGGTTTCTTTTTCCTTTTGTTTTTCCTCTCATCTGGCCTATTTACTCTCCTCTGTTTATTTATTCTTTCTGGCTATTCGCAGCTATTTTCTCCTTCAGTCACATTCTCTGCTTTTATGACACCGCTCTCACCCCCTCCCTCCCTTCCAATTGTTGTATGTGGTGTGTATCTATATCAGAATGATCAGTAATTCTTCAGACCTGAGGAAGAGAGGAAAACTCTTGAAAGCCAGTTAGTAAAATTACAACTAGCTATACTTAACATTGGGAGAATTATCCCAATGTTTATTAGTATTCGTCCAATCACAGTGTTTCAGATTTTAACACCTCAGTGAATGGCTGATAGAGTTTAGGGCAGAGTTACAGTTCAGGATAAATTAGGTCACTAGACACTCACAGGGGATTTCTACTGCCTGAAGTTCAGCTGAAAGCTGTGTCCAATTTTTCCCTGAAAGAGAATTTTTCAATCCTGGTTGTACCCACTTTAGATTTTTGATATCCTTGGAAACTTTGCCTGTTTTTCCTGTTTGGACTAAGAGATTATTTGGGACCAGATACAGAGGGAACATACAGCTTGACTAGAGATAACTAAAGGCTTGGAGAGCAACTTTTGTGGAAAGTATAAAAGTTCTTCAATTATATTTAAACAGTTATTGCATTTAAAGTCTGTATTAAGAAAGGCATTATATAATTATAGGCCCATTTATATATGTAACTACCCCAATAGTCTTGCTTATATTGTCTAGGAATCCAATTCACCTAATAACACAAGAAATCCTTTCATAGATATTGTTAGTTAATTTTCATTTATTATAAGGATTTCTCTGGGCGTTATGTTTAAATATATTTAATTTTAGTTATAATGTATTCTCTAAGGCTAAGACTTGTTGAAGCATCATAGATATTCTTATTTGTTCATTGACTGTTGATATTCATTCTGAATCTGACTAATTGCATTGAATTGTTAAGTTATCAGGACATAATTTTAATGGTATTATTTGGCTAAAATGTTATTAACTAACCATTGCCAGTAACGCATATTGCATAATTGGTTCATGCTGGTTTATTTTGCAATGTTATAGATTTCATTGTTAGATTTGTACCTATAGAGTTAAAACTAAGTGTAATAGCCTACTTTATTTTATAGTGTGTCAGAGAGTTTGGCTTGTGTATAGTTGAATAATATACTGCTTGTTAATATCTTATTAATATTTAATAAACCTGTATATATTTATCCTAACTGAATCCTCTTTACTCAACAAATATAATTTGCTGTTTTTAAAAAGATATCATCTGATCAAAACTTACAGTAAAATAATTCATATACTAATACCATTAGAATGCACCCACTAATATATTGGAGGGCACTGCCGAGATAATATTTAGCTGAAGATTAGAGCCGTTATAAATAAACATACCAATATTTGTGGTGATATTCTATTCATTCAGTAATAAATTATATTGCAACCTAGTAGATACAACATATTGGAGGCACTGCTTAGATAATATTTAGCCAAAAGTTAGAGCCGTTATAAATAACATACCAATATTTGTGGTGATATTCTAGTAGTAAGAGTACTAATATATGGGAGGTTACTGCTGAGACAGTAATAAATTATATTGTAACCTAGTAGATACAATAAAATTTTAAACAACATTCATGTTTACTTATATTATTTAATTTGATTCATTATCTTGTTATCCTTTGCTGAAAGGTTTATCTAGGAAAGCTCAGGAGCAGAAAAGAACCTAGCTTCAATCTGCTGATTGGTGGCTACATATATATACCAATTGTCATTGCCTCACCCATGTGTTCACTTAGAAACCAATAGTGTATTCATGCTCCTTCAACACATTGTACCAAGAGAATGAAACAAATTTGATAATAGAAGTAAATTGGAAAGTTGTTTAACATTGTATGTTCTACATAACTAATGACAGATACATTTCGGGTTTTATGTCCCTTTAAGAGTTACATTTGAATTTCATGCTCACAGCGCTATATTATTTGGATAACAACTATGTTGAATCGATACTTGACACAATATTGAACATTTAAAGAAATAATAAATATTAGGACATAACATCTCTAAAAAGTATACATGATTCATTATATGTTGCACAATTAAAATATCCTTTATATATCATATGATATAGGTGAATGCATATTGAAAAATGACTTCAAATACAAATGTTCATGTTTCGGAAATTTCAATGTATACAATTAAACACAACACATAAATTATTTGTTAATAAGAAAATATTGTTGACAAAGATATTAAACAAGATGAAGTATATTCATCGCAGAACATTCATGGATTATCACTTGCCTCAAAATATATTCGGGATCAACAACACATTAACTTAATTTGTTTCTTCCACGAGACAGCCATTAGTCAAAATATTTTAGATCTTTTATGATCTATGTTTCAACAATGTAAACGATTGACACAATCTATAAACTCAGAAAATCATGGTTTTAAACTTGTGTTTAAACATGGTGCATCCAATATTGTGGAACAATGTGATCCAATCAAATTACGGAATTTACACGTTTGCATGTGACATCTTACGCAACATGGTGCATCCGATATTGCGGAACAACGTGATCCAATCAAATTACGGAATTGACAGCTTTGCATGTGACGTCTTACGCCACATGGCGCATCCGATATCGTGGAACAACGTGATCCAATCAAATTACGGAATTGACACCTTTGCATGTGATGTCTTATGCAACATGGCACATCTGATATCGCGGAACAATGTGATCCAATAAAATTACAGAATTGACATCTTTGTATGTGACGTCTTACGCAACATAGCGCATCCGATATCACGGAACAACATGATCTAATCAAATTACGGAATTGACACCTTTGCATGTTACATCTTATGCAACATGGCGCATCTGATATCGTGGAACAACGTGATCCAATAAAATTACGAAATTTACACCTTTGCATGTGACCTCTTACGCAACATGGCGCATCAAATATCGCGGAACAACGTGATCCAATCAAAATACGGAATTTACACCTTTGCATGTCAATAACTATTGTATTTCTATTTAAAAAAACTAGCATTATTATTATTTTATTATTATTGGTTATTTGTAGAGCGCCAACAGATTCCGCAGCGCTAGCTGCGATATTATTAAATAGCAAGCGTGTTTGTTCAATGTAATGCTCATCTTCACATAATGTAACGCTAGATAACATAATAATGGGATATGTGAAATCTAATCCATTGTTGTTAATAAATATATATTTCTTTAGAATAGTAAGATTAGGAAACATATAGGAAGCATCAACATGAGATAATGCTGCTATATACATCATAAAAATGTGTATTGTTTATTCATTATATGTTACCTATAGCAATATATTGTTTGATTATTAAATATAATAAAACATCAAAGAAAGAGATTAATCATCTAAAATATGTGTGCATTGCACACAGTGATTTTTATTTTCTACTACTGCAATAAGATTTCATGCGAATTGGAATATATGTGCTGTCAACATTCAGATTATAGTCTGTTTTAAATATATTATATGTGTATGTTGAGTAAAACAAAATAAGATAATAAAAAGTACCTTACAAATTCATATCAATAAATAAATAACTGTTATCAGCATCACTTAACAATTACCAACATAAAATAACTTTTATTAGAAATGACATTAATAAATAAATAATAAATATCTATGGAAAGAGAAAACAGAAGCGCCACATGGCCCAATATTATTGTTTGGTCCAGAACTTGTAGATCTTAGAGTAATGAGTAAACTCACATTTAGTAGAGCACCTCAATTAGTGCTAAATATGCAGTCTGGGATCTATTCGGTCACCCAGAAGACCCACTTCCTGCACAGGAGCTGATGTCTGTGTAGAAAGAAAGGAGACACAGGTGCCTATATGGCCTAGTATTGTTGGTACAAAGATATAGATACAAACAATGAGAGGAATGGTACTCACAATGGATAAAGCACCTCTTGTGATGCTATAGAGGCATGAAGGGATCAATTCAGTCACCCAACAGACTTGTAGCAAGACATCCAAGTGGATTCAGTGGTGCAGAGGATCCCACAGTCAACCGAAAGGCTTAATGAAGCCTGATGAAACAGCCATTGGCTGAGAAACGCATTGCCTGTGATTTTATCATTTTTATTAAAGTCATTTTTAGCATTTGAACACTTGCTGTATTTTCTTTGGGATATTTCTTCCTTTTTCTGAGGAATATCTCCTTTCGGTTGACTGTGGGATCCTCTGCACCACTGAATCCACTTGGATGTCTGGCTACAAGTCTGTTGGGTGACTGAATTGATCCCTTCATGCCTCTATAGCATCACAAGAGGTGCTTTATCCATTGTGAGTACCATTCCTCTCATTGTTTGTATCTATATCTTTGTACCAACAATACTAGGCCATATAGGCACCTGTGTCTCCTTTCTGTCTACACAGACATCAGCTCCTGTGCAGGAAGTGGGTCTTCTGGGTGACCGAATAGATCCCAGACTGCACATTTAGCACTAATTGAGGTGCTCTACTAAATGTGAGTTTACTCATTACTCTAAGATCTACAAGTTCTGGACCAAACAATATTGGGCCATGTGGCGCTTCTGTTTTCTCTTTCCATAGATTGCTGCTCCTGGATCCTGGCCTGGATCATCACAGATAGTTGCCTCCTTCCTCTATAGAGACTTTTACATCACTTATCACTTTGTTTGCTTCTCAAGATATATGCTCACTAATTATTTGTATCACATTGTTATTGGTTAACACTGGTTAACATTGTCTATTGTATGATATATAATTTTTATATTTTATTACCAGCTATATATCTAGTATTATTTTAGATAAATATATGAGTATTGTTCATTTTTGACCATTAGTGTCTCCCATATATGGTTTTATCACTCCACTTGATACTAATTTGTTGGTTATTTTTACACCCACATTTACTCACTTTCACTAATTTTATTTTTATACACATATATATATATTTTTATCTGACACATTAGTAAAGATATTTTCCCTTGTGTCTCTAATCGTCTCACTTATCTATTAGTAGGGCGCCCCCTCACTTTCTTTGTTAAATAATAAATATAACATTTTAATTAAAATATTGTTTTTAATATGATAAATATGATTTATGAAGGTCATAAAACATAATTAAATAATAAAATAGCATAAATAAGTCAGAATGATAACACAGCCCCTTTGGAGCCTGACAAGGTGACATAGTGCATCGCAGTCCTTGGAGACAGTTGACAAGGGCAAACAAAGGCCAACACAGCCCCTTTGGAGCCATCTGACAAGGTAACATAGTGCATCAAAGTCCTTGGAGGGAGTTGACAAAGGCAAACAAAGGCCAATGCAGCCCCTTTGAAGCTATCTGACAAAGTGACATAGTGCATCACAGTCCGTGGAGGGAGTTGACAAGGGCAAACAAAGGCCAACACAGCCCCTTTGGAGGCATCTAACAAGGTGACATAGTGCATCACAGTCCTTGGAGGCAGTTGACAAGGGTAAACAAAGGAAAACCCAGCCCCTTTGGAGCCATCTGAGAAGGTGACATAGTGCATCACAGTCCTTTCAGGGAGTTGATAAGGTCAAGCAAAAGCCCACACAGCCCCTTTGGAGCCATCTGACAAGGTGACATAGTGCATCATAGAGCAACGGTGCACAAAACTGAACAAATTACACATATAACAATATATAAACATAGCCAACAGGCAACACATGAAACATAAAAAAACAATATGGACGGAGGAGTTATCCCTACACCCTTGGGGAATATCCAGATTCTCCACTTTCTGGGGCATCCTCCTCACATTCCTCTGCCTGAGGTTCTGCAGCTACAGCTTGCAGCCTTGCCGCAATACGGCTCATGCAATTAAGCATGATCTCATTAAACTGCAGCTGCAGAACCATGGAATCCTGCATCATTCCCAGCTGCTGATGGCAACTCATACATTTAAATTTAATATAAATGACAGAACAGAAGTAAAAATAAGCAAAGGGACATTGTAATAATCTTAATACAAATCATGTTTAGATGAAAATGTACTATATAGAAGAAGAATTACACATTAAATATGTTCTTCATAAATAAATCATTTAGATATAAACTAATATAATAACTATATAGACAAATCATTATTTCTTCAGTTTATGACACACAGGGAAAGGGTCTGTGATAAAATATAAAGCAAAGAAAATGCAAATTTACATAATTCATATGAAAAATCTATCCAATATCATATTTTTGAAAAATATGTTGATGGTATTTTTCAAAAATGTAACATTTAGATTCATATCAGAAATAAAGTTTTCAAAATAAAAATAAAAATTACATTTCGCTATAATTAGATCAGTATAATGTCCCTTTAAGAATGTATGGTCTAATGTTTATTTTAAATGATATTTACATCTTTGGCTGGGAAGGAGAAAAATATATGCTACTTTTATAAATTAAAGGGACATTTAAAAAAAAAAAAAAAATGTCATTATTTACCAAAAATCAAATAGAGCATGTATTTATATTAAATATTCACATATACTTAATTTTACATTTCATTCTCATGGTGTGTATTAATTTAAGGAGCAGCTATGCAATACTGTGAAGTATCTGAAGGCATCTGGCTAACCATTGCAACTATGCATTGTTGGCCACCCACAAATAAGCAGATAATTCCCAATAATGCTTTGCTGCTCATGAACCGATGTAGATCGTTTTTTCAACTTAGGATACCAAGAGAATGAACCAAATTTGATTATCAAAGGTAAATGTTTGTTTTATTAAAATGTGCTCTTATTAACAACAACAACTAAATAGTTAACATATTTACTTTTAGAATATTGTTCTTATCATTGATGAATGCATGTAATACACACTATTCTAATAGTAAATGTGCAATAGTAATGTTTTAACAAAATAAGATTTAGATGCAGTCATGTCTAAGGGCTCCATGTACTAAGCCGTCAATTCATCCGTCATTGTAGACGCGGATAAACTCGCCGTTACTCGCCGCGGGCGAAATGGTGTCCGCTGTCGCTATGTACTAATATTCCCCCAATAAATAGACAAGTCTAGCCCGCCGCGAGCAGTTGCGGATTGTTGATAAATTTGACGCCTCGCTCGCCGCGACTAAGCTGATGGTACTTAACTTTCAGTTGAATTGTCTGGCCAATTATTAACACGTGACATGCAAGGTGTCACGAACATCATAGTAGTCGCGGGAATAGAATTTTGCTCCTATAAAAGTTCAACTTATCTAAACAACTTTATTATTGCTCAAAATTTTTTGAAGAGTGATAACAGAGCGTTATTTTTGTAATATTTATTTACAATTTGGATATGGCTTCATCTGGATCTGATAATATATAAATATTAATATAAAAATAATTATAAAGATTGACAACTAACAATACAAATTTAAATAGATTACTCTTTAATTACAGTCGACAAATTGGGCGCAATTTATGTACATGGAAATGAGAGACAAACTAGACGCCAGTTATGCTGTAAGTACAATGCTGATATTACTGCCTTTTATATATGTCTAGACTGGCGTCTAGATTGACTTTCCTATTGTTTTGTACCTTGCCCGCCACCTAAAAGGTGGCGAGGCAAAAATAGCGAGGTGGGAGCGGAAATTGTAGCGAGCGGACAAATAGATTTTTTAGTACATTCGTTTTTTGGCGAGTTGGTGGTCAAATGTGTCTAATTACAGTGAAAAATGGAGCGGTAGCGAGGTTTGGCGGATAAGTACGCTCGCAATTTTAAAGATGCGAGTTTTAACATAATTGACGGCTTTGTACATATCAGTTTGCGAGTTTTGACGCGAGATTTGTTGCGGGTAGCTCGCTGACTGCTTAGTACATGGAGCCCTAAATCTAAGAATAAATGTATATATATATATATAATAGTCTAGACACCTTCAAAGGTTATATGCATTTAAAGGGACAGTCTCCACCAAATAGATATTTACTTTATTAGCCATTCCACATTTTGGCATACTCGACCCTGTTATATGAATATGCATTTGACCTGTGTGAGGACCTTGTATGTAAGCCTATGTAAACTGGCCGCTTATCTCCCTCCTTTGACGGAGCTTTTTAATTACTTTTAAAGGGACAGTATACTATAATATTTTTGTCCCTTAATGTGTTTCAAATTCCTTTATTTTTAACAGCAGCAGATAATAAAATGTATGAGATTTGCTTTTTAATGTTTATTTGTGTATATGAATTAGCTGATTTTGTGTTTTGAAGCCACAAACAAATAAAATGGTTTGAGCTTGTAGATATAATCTGATCTGATTACTTTATTACATTGTGTACCTATGCATGCTTCTTTATCTTATATCTGTCTGTAAAACAATCACCAATACTTGACAATTAACATTTTATTACCTTATCTCTTCTATACCTCTCTTCTATACCCTACTGGGAGTGTAATTTCTTATGATGGCTGTGTTTACACAGCTTGGCCTTATGGCCAAAAACTTTCTGAATAGGTGGAGATACCACAGGCTAAATCAACTATTTTAAATGCAAAAAGAGGGTAATGGAAATACTTGTAAAATATTTAATACACTCTAGCAGGTAAAGTGGATAATTATGAACAAATTGAACTTGAGAAAAATATTGAGTTAACTGTCCCTTTAAATGACTCCACTAGAGTGAACACTCTCATCAATATGGCATACAAAAACTAGTTCTGTCTAAATATGAAAATAAACTTAGCTATAATGTTTTCTTTAAAGATCATGAAATCTACCTATGTTATATTGCAACTAACATTAACAATAACTAAGCTATATATTCCAATTTTCTACAAACGTGAATGATAGATATTAGAATGAAAATAGCAAATTCAGCTAGACTGTCACTTTAATCTAGCAAGTTCACCCTACACATTTATTAAAGGGACATAACAAAAGTTGTTATGTCTTTCAACATATAATATTATGTACAGATATTAGTTTAAATTCTAAATTATACTGCATAGCCTTGCCATTAAGCCTTATTTAACATTTTCTGAATTTTACATCTCTAAATCACACAACCAAAATTCATTATATAGCTGTATCTAGCTCCACCTTCGCTTTTTTAAAATACAAGACTTTAACACTCATTATCTGCTGGAGCTGTGTTGATATTTTAAAGTAAATATAAAACAAGTTAACTGTATTATATATAATAGCAGACATGTGCTTGTAAAATAGATCATTTAACAATCAGTTATGCAACTATTCTTTTCTATATTAGAAGGATGTGTTTGTTAGTGTCTTTTATATATATATATATATATATATATATATATATATATAGGTATATATATATATTGTACCAAATACCATCAGATATATATATATATATATGTATTTATGAATAAATAGAATGTATTCTGCTATGTGAAGAACATTGGAATGTGAAGTATTAATATTTCGTGTTGGGTTAGCGCATTTGAGAAAATGAGATTAGGTTTTTTTGCACGAGTTAGGATCTTCTTCATTGAAGTCTATGGGAGAATACATTTACCTAGTTGCTATATTCCAAGTTCGGCTTTTTGTGCACATTGGGTTAGCACTCATTCAAAAAACTCTCAACTTGTAATACATGCTCTACCTATTGCGAGCAAAAATCTAACTTTTAGCGCATGTTAGCGTGCGATCGAGAGGGATAAATAACACTCCACTCATAATTTAGCCCTATACTAGGTCAAGGTAAGTGAAATAAAAAAGGTGTTTGCATATGCATAGCAAAAGGCCATGAAAAAATAGTAAGCTGTTTGTGAAAATGGCACAAAACACATGTTGCATTTTATAATAAAAGTTATTAAAAAAAAACACAGTGTATTGCAACCAGGCTAAGGGAGTATGGTTACTTTTTTAACCATATTTTAATTGAATATGAAATGCAATTTACACTTTTAGAGACAGTCTAGTCAAAATTTAACTTTTATGATTCAGATAGGCCATGTAATTTTAAACAACTTTCCAATTTACTTTTATCATCAAATTTGATTTGTTCTCTTGGTATTCATAGTGGAAAGTTACACCTAGACTGAATCATATGCTTATTTGTAAGCCCTTGAAGGCTGCCTCTTATCTGAATACATTGGACAGTTTTTAACAACTAGAGGGTGTTAGCTTGTGTGTATCATATAGATAACATTGTGCTCATGCCAATGGAGTTACTTATGAGAGGGCACTGAACTTTCTTTCAAAAGAACTGAAATAAAGGGGCAGACTGCAGAGGCATAGATAAAAAAAAGTATCAGCTAGATTTAGAGTTTGGCGTTAGCTGTCAAAACCAGCGTTAGAGGCTCCTAACGCTGGTTTTGGGCTACCACTGATATTTAGAGTCAGTCAGGAAAGGGTCTAACGCTCACTTTCCAGCCGCGACTTTTCCATACCGCAGATCCCCCTACGCCATTTGCGTATCCTATCTTTCAATGGGATCTTTCTAACGCTGGTATTTAGAGTCTTGGCTGAAGTGAGCGTTAGAAATCTAACGACAAGACTCCAGCCGCAGAAAAAAGTCAGTAGTTAAGAGCTTTCTGGGCTAACGCCGGTTTATAAAGCTACTGTGCTCTAAAGTACACTAACACCCATAAACTACCTATGTACCCCTAAACCGAGGTCCCCCCACATCGCCGCCACTCTATTAAAAAATGTTAACCCCTAATCTGCCGACCGCACACCGCCGCCACCTACGTTATCCCTATGTACCCCTAATCTGCTGCCCCTAATACCGCCGACCCCTATATTATATTTATTAACCCCTAATCTGCCGCCCCCCCTATCGCTGACCCCTGCATATTATTATTAACCCCTAATCTGCCGCTCCGTACACCGCCGCAACCTACGTTATCCCTATGTACACCTAATCTGCTGCCCCTAACACCGCCGACCCCTATATTATATTTATTAACCCCTAATCTGCCGCCCCCAACGTCGCCTCCACCTACCTACAATAATTAACCCCTAATCTGCCGACCGGATCTCACCGCTACTCTAATAAATGTATTAACCCCTAAAGCTAAGTCTAACCCTAACACTAACACCCCCCTAAGTTAAATATAATTTAAATCTAACGAAATAAATTAACTCTTGTTAAATAAATTATTCCTATTTAAATCTAAATACTTACCTGTAAAATAAACCCTAATATAGCTACAATATAAATTATAATTATATTGTAGATATTTTAGGATTAATATTTATTTTACAGGCAACTTTGTAAATATATTAACTAGGTACAATAGCTATTAAATTGTTAATAAGTATTTAATAGCTACCTAGTTAAAATAATTACAAAATTACCTATAAAATAAATCCTAACCTAAGTTACAATTAAACCTAACACTACACTATCAATAAATTAATTAAATACAATACCTACAATTAAATACAATGAAATAAACTAACTAAAGTACAAAAAATAAAAAAGAACTAAGTTACAAAAAATAAAAAAATATTTACAAACATTAGAAAAATATTACAACAATTTTAAACTAATTACACCAACTCTAAGCCCCCTAATAAAATAACAAAGCCCCCCAAAATAAAAAAATGCCCTACCCTATTCTAAAATACAAATTGAAAAGCTCTTTTACCTTACCAGCCCTTAAAAGGGCCATTTGCAGGGCATGCCCCAAAGAATTCAGCTCTTTTGCCTGGAGAAAAAAAACATACAATACCCCCCCAACATTACAACCCACCACCCACATACCCCTAATCTAACCCAAACCCCCCTTAAATAAACCTAACACTAAGCCCCTGAAGATCTTCCTACCTTATCTTCACCACAACGGGTATCACACCGATCCGTCCTGGCTCCGATGTCTTGATCCAAGCCCAAGCGGGGGGCTGAAGACATCCATCCTCTGGCTGAAGTCTTGATAGAGGCGGGCAGAAGAGGACATCCGGACCGGCAAACATCTTCATCCAAGCCGCATCTTCTATGTTCTTCCATCTGATGACGACCGGCTGATCTTCAAGACCTCCACCGCGGATCCATCCTCTTCTTCCGACGACTAGACGACGAATGAAGGTTCCTTTAAGGGACGTCATCCAAGATGGCGTCCCTCGAATTCCGATTGGCTGATAGGATTCTATCAGCCAATCGGAATTAAGGTAGGAAAATTCTGATTGGCTGATGGAATCAGCCAATTAGATTCAAGTTCAATCCGATTGGCTGATCCAATCAGCCAATCAGATTGAGATCGCATTCTATTGGCTGTTCCGATCAGCCAATAGAATGCGAGCTCAATCTGATTGGCTGATCGGATCAGCCAATCGGATTGAACTTGAATCTGATTGGCTGATTCCATCAGCCAATCAGAATTTTCCTACCTTAATTCCGATTGGCTGATAGCCAATCGGAATTCGAGGGACGCCATCTTGGATGACGTCCCTTAAAGGAACGTTCATTCGTCGTCTAGTCGTCGGAAGAAGAGGATGGATCCGCTGTGGAGGTCTTGAAGATCAGCCGGTCATCATCGGATTGAAGAACATAGAAGATGCGGCTTGGATGCAGATGTTTGCCGGTCCGGATGTCCTCTTCTGCCCACTTGGATCAAGACTTCAGCCGGAGGATGGATGTCTTCCGCCCCCCGCTTGGGCTTGGATCAAGACATCGGAGCCAGGACGGATCGGTGTGATACCCGGTGTGGTGAAGATAAGGTAGGAAGATCTTCAGGGGCTTAGTGTTAGGTTTATTAAAGGGGGAATTCGGTTAGATTCGGGGTATGTGGGTGGTGGGTTGTAATGCTGGGGGGGGGATTGTATGGTTTTTTTTCTCCAGGCAAAAGAGCTGAATTCTTTGGGGCATGCCCCGCAAATGGCCCTTTTAAGGGCTGGTAAGGTAAAAGAGCTTTTCTATTTTAATTTTAGAATAGGGTAGGGCATTTTTTTATTTTGGGGGGCTTTGTTATTTTATTAGGGGGCTTAGAGTAGGTGTAATTAGTTTAAAATTGTTGTAATATTTTTCTAATGTTTGTAAATATTTTTTTATTTTTTGTAACTTAGTTCTTTTTTATTTTTTGTACTTTAGTTAGTTTATTTAATTGTATTTATTTGTAGGTATTTTATTTAATTTATTTATTGATAGTGTAGTGTAAGGTTTAATTGTAGATAATTGTAGGTAGTTTATTTAATTTATTTATTGATAGTGTAGTGTTAGGTTTAATTGTAACTTAGGTTAGGATTTATTTTACAGGTAATTTTGTAATTATTTTAACTAGGTAACTATTAAATAGATATTAACTATTTAATAGCTATTGTACTATTAAATATTGTTGTAATATTTTTCTAATGATTGTAAATATTTTTTTATTTTTTGTAACTTAGTTCTTTTTTATTTTTTGTACTTTAGTTAGTTTATTTAATTGTATTTATTTGTAGGTATTTTAATTAATTTATTTATTGATAGTGTAGTGTTAGGTTTAATTGTAGATAATTGTAGGTAGTTTATTTAATTTATTTATTGATAGTGTAGTGTTAGGTTTAATTGTAACTTAGGTTAGGATTTATTTTACAGGTAATTTTGTAATTATTTTAACTAGGTAACTATTAAATAGTTATTAACTATTTAATAGCTATTGTACCTGGTTAAAATAATTACAAAGTTGCCTGTAAAATAAATATTAATCCTAAAATAGCTACAATATAATTATAATTTATATTGTAGCTATATTAGGGTTTATTTTATAGGTAAGTATTTAGCTTTAAATAGGATTAATTTATTTAATAAGAGTTAATTTATTTAGTTAGATTTAAATTATATTTAATTTAGGGGGGTGTTAGTGTTAGGGTTAGACTTAGCTTTAGGGGTTAATACATTTATAAGAGTAGCGGCGAGCTCCGGTCGGCAGATTAGGGGTTAATAAGTGTAGGTAGGTGGAGGCGACGTTGGGGGCGGCAGATTAGGGGTTAATAAATATAATATAGGGGTCGGCGGTGTTAGGGGCAGCAGATTAGGTGTACATAAGTATAATGTAGGTTGCGGCGGTGTACGGAGCGGCAGATTAGGGGTTAATAATAATATGCAGGGGTCAGCGATAGCAGGGGCGGCAGATTAGGGGTTAATAAGTATAAGGTTAGGGGTGTTTAGACTCGGGGTACATGTTAGGGTGTTAGGTGCAGACTTAGGAAGTGTTTCCCCATAGGATACAATGGGGCTGCATTAGGAGCTTAACGCTGCTTTTTTGCAGGTGTTAGGTTTTTTTTCAGCTCAAACAGCCCCATTGTTTCCTATGGGGGAATCGTGCATGAGCACGTTTTTGAAGCTGGCCGCGCCCGTAAGCACCGCTGGTATCGAGAATTGAAGTGGCGGTAAATATGCTCTACGCTCCCTTTTTTGGAGCCTAACGCAGCCCTTCTGTGAACTCTAAATACCAGCGGTATTTAAAAGGTGCGGGAGAAAAAAAGCACGCGTAGCTAACGCACCCCTTTGGCCGCAAAACTCTAAATCTAGCCGTATATTAATATTAATATGCGTTGTTTATGCAAAACTGGGAAATGGGTAATAAAGGGATTATCTAATTTTTTTAACCAATAAAAATGTTGGAGTAGACTGTCTCTTAAACTGTTGATTGACTAGGTTCTAGCCATAGCTTTGGTAACATTGATAAGAAATTAAGACAACCCTAAACCATCTGAGGAGTACATAAGTGAAGAAAAATAATACAACTATACAAGCAGGACCGTCTTTAACACAGGGCAAAAGGGGCAGCTGCCCAGGGCCCAGTCTTTGTTATGGGGCCCAAGAGTCCTTAAAAAAAAAAAATTTTTTTTTTTTTTTTGGTTCATGCCAGACTGCTGATGTCAGTCCTAATACTGTCACAGTCAAAAGTTCTCTGCTTATATTTATTTGTGGGAAACTGTGCCAGACTGAGCTGGGATTATGTGACATGCCAAGCTAGTGCCATGTGCTGTTTTAGGTGTGCACTGTGCAGCACTGAATGCTAAGCCCCAACTTGGCATCCAACCAATCATACTGTATAAGAAAAGGTCCTGCTGGGGTCACCACTGTTACCAGGTAACTGCTCTGGTGGTGGGGATTGTTCAGGGTAGGGCTGACTGTAGGCGCATGCAGCAAAAAGCTGGAGCGGCAGGTTCGTGAGGATTTGAACATCTGTGCAGCTGCAGACACTGCTCTCTTCCATCTTGAGGCACACATACATTGTATTTTTAATATTGGATTAAATATTGGAGTGTGTACATAAATTTGTGTGTGCTTTGTAATGTGTGTTTGTGTGTACATGTACATGTGTATTCTCTGGAGTTAGGGGAGTTTGTATTGTTAGGCATTCCCTTGGTATTCATGAAAGTAGTAATTTTGCTGTACAGTGGCTGTCTAAACAATAAATATGTAGTGAATATCCCAAAACTGGTGAGATGCTTTTAGGATTGCCCAACATTCTTGTACCAGGGCCCTGTAGACATTAGGTCCGACACTGATTTTTACTATGCAATATCGTGCATTGCATTAAATATTTATGTACTTAAAAAGATATAGAAATAAATTAAAAACCAACATTTAATTAATTAGTAAATATTTTAAATTAATCAACAGTGCAGGAATTTATATATTTATTTACTTATTAGTACTGCTTAGGTCCAGTTTCACATATTGCAATTTATTTCATATTTTTTTGATATTAGCTCAACTGTGGATGCTGGGCTAATCATTTAAAAAAAAATAAAAAATTAATTTAGTTGTTTTTTGGGGTGTTGGGGTGGAGAGCGAAATTGCATGGGCGGTGGGGGGGGGGGCAAGGAAATCTCGGCCCTGTATACAAGGATGAGAAAAGCCATGAACCAGAAATTCTATTTGTATGATTGAAATAAAGATTTGTATTCATAAAGTAGCAAATGCAATTTGGGAAATAAAAGCATTCAGCTAGATTACAATTTGTGTGTTCGTGTTTTAACGCTGAAAAAATGGCCATTTCAGTGTTAAAACAGCACCGCAGCCATTAAAAGTCTTGTCAGTATAGCTGTACCGCAAGCCTTTTAGCCTGTAACGCAACGTCAGTACTGCACTCGTAAAAATTATGTTTTTTCATGGGATTCCCATAGCACTGCCATTACGAGTTTTGCGGTGAGGCTAAAAAACCTGCATTACAGCCTAAAACGTCAAGATCCGTAACGCAATCTAAAAGCAGTAGTTATGAGTTTTACGCTACTAATTTGTAACATAAAACTCATAACTAAACTGCTACAAAGTAAACTAAACACCCATAAACTACCTATTAACCCCTAAAACGAGGCCCTTCCACATCGCAAACACTAAATTACATTTATTAACGCCTAATCTGCCGCTCCCGATATAGCCGCCACTAAAAAAAATTAACCCTTATTCCGCAGCTCCCCGACATCATCACCACTATAATAAACGTATTAATCCCTTAACCGCAACCCTCCTGCGTCGCAAACACTATTTAAATATAATTAACCCCTAATCTGCAGTCCGCCGACATCGCCCCCACTATACTAAAGTTATTAAGCCCTACACCTTCGCCACTATAATAACCTATTAACTAGTGATGTCGCGAATAGTTCGCCGGTGAATAGTTCCTGGCAAACATAGCATGTTCGCGTTCACCGTGGCGGGCGAACATATGCGATGTTCGGTCCGCCCCCTGTTCTTCATCATTGAGTAAACTTTGATCCTGTACCTCACAGTCAGCAGACACATTACAGCCAATCAGACCCTCCCTCCCAGACCCTCCCACCTCCTGGACAGCATCCATTTTAGATTCATTCAGAAGCTGCATTCTTAGGCCTTTGGAGTCATTCAAAAAAGGGTCTAACACTCACTTTTCAGCCGCGACTTTTCCATACCGCAGATCCCCTTACGTCAATTGCGTATCCTATCTTTTCAATGGGATCTTTCTAACTCCGGTATTTAGAGTCGTGTCTGAAGTGAGCGTTAGAAATCGAACGACAAAACTCCAGCCGCAGAAAAAAGTCAGTAGTTAAGAGCTTTGTGGACTAACGCCGGTTTATAAAGCTCTTAACTACTGTGCTCTAAAGTACACTAACACCCATAAACTACCTATGTACCCCTAAACCGAGGCCCCCCCACATCGCCGACACTCGATTACATTTTTTTAACCCCTAATCTGCCGACCGCCACCTACGTTATACTTATGTACCCCTAATCTGCTGCCCCTAACACCGCCGACCCCTATATTATATTTATTAACCCCTAACCTGCCCCCCACAACGTCGCAGCCAGCTACCTACAATAATTAACCCCTAATCTGCCGACCGCAAAGAGCCGCCACCTACATTATAGCTATGTACCCCTAATCTGTTGCCCCTAACACCGCCGACCCCTATATTATATTTATTAACCCCTAATCTGCCCCCCTCAACGTCGCCTCCACCTGCCTACACTTATTAACCCCTAATCTGCTGAGCGGACTGCACCGCTACTATAATAAAGTTATTAACCCCTAATCCGCCTCACTAACCCTATAATAAATAGTATTAACCCCTAATCTGCCCTCCCTAACATCGCCGACACCTAACTTCAATTATTAACCCCTAATCTGCCGACTGGAGCTCACTGCTATTCTAATAAATGTATTAACCATAACACTAACACCCCCCTAAGTTAAATATAATTTTAATCTAACGAAATTAGTCGGCTAGATTTAGAGTTTTGTCGGTAACGACCCGAGTATCTAACGCTGGCTTTTTCTGGCCGCACCTTTAAAATAACTCTGGTATTGAGAGTCCACAGAATGGCTGCGTTAGGCTCCAAAAAAGGAGCGTAGAGCATATTTAACGCAACTTCAACTCTCAATACCAGAGTTGCTTACGGACGCGGCCAGCCTCAAAAACGTGCTCGTGCACGATTCCCCCATAGGAAACAATGGGGCTGTTTGAGCTGAAAAAAACCTAACACCTGCAAAAAAGCCGCGTTCAGATCCTAACGCAGTCCCATTGTTTCCTATGGGGAAACACTTCCTACGTCTGCACCTAACACTCTAACATGTACCCCGAGTCTAAACACCCCTAACCTTACACTTATTAACCCCTATTCTGCCGCCCCCGCTATCGCTGACTCCTGCATATTATTATTAACCGCTAATCTGCCGCTCCGTAAACATTACATTATCCCTATGTACCCCTAATCTGCTGCCCCTAACACCGCCGACCCCTATATTATATTTATTAACCCCTAATCTGCCCCCCACAACGTCGCCTCCACCTGCCTACACTTATTAACCCCTAATCTGCCGAGCGGACCGCACCGCTATTATTATAAAGTTATTAACCCCTAATCCGCCTCACTAACCCTATAATAAATAGTATTAACCCCTAATCTGCCCTCCCTAACATTGCCGACACCTAACTTCAATTATTAACCCCTAATCTGCCGACTGGAGCTCACCGCTATTCTAATAAATATATTAACCCCTAAAGCTAAATCTAACCCTAACACTAACACCCCCCTAAATTAAATATAATTTTAATCTAACGAAATTAATTAACTCTTATTAAATAAATTATTCCTATTTAAAGCTAAATACTTACCTGTAAAATAAATCCTAATATAGCTACAATACAAATTATAATTATATTATAGCTATTTTAGGATTAATATTTATTTTACAGGTAACTTTGTATTTATTTTAACCAGGTACAATAGCTATTAAATAGTTAAGAACTATTTAATAGCTAAAATAGTTAAAATAATTACAAATTTACCTGTAAAATAAATCCTAACCTAAGTTACAATTAAACCTAACACTACACTATCAATAAATTAATTAAATACAATTCCTACAAATAAATACAATGAAATAAACTAACTAAAGTACAAAAAATAAAAAAGAACTAAGTTACAAAAAAATAAAAAAATATTTACAAACATTAGAAATATATTACAACAATTTTAAACTAATTAGACCTACTCTAAGCCCCCTAATAAAATAACAAAGCCCCCAAAATAAAAAAATGCCCTACCCTATTCTTGGATCCAATCATCCAATCGGATTGAACTTGATTCTGATTGGCTGATTCCATCAGCCAATCAGAATATTCCTACCTTAATTCCGATTGGCTGATAGAATCCTATCAGCCAATCGGAATTCGAGGGACGCCATCTTGGATGACGTCATTTAAAGGAACCGTCATTCATCGTTCAGTCGTCGGCCAGGATGGATGTTCCGCGTCGGAGGTCTTCAGGATGCTGCCGCTCCGCTCCGGATGGATGACGATAGAAGATGCCTCTTGGATGAAGACTTCAATCGGATGGAAGACCTCTTCTGCTCCGCTTGGATGAAGACTTCTACCGGATGGAGGACCTCTTCTTGCTCCACTTGGATGAAGAATTTGGCTCGGCTGGGTGAAGACGACTCAAGGTAGGGAGATCTTCAGGGGCTTAGTGTTAGGTTTATTTAAGGGGGGGTTGGGTTAGATTAGGGGTATGTGGGTGGTGGGTTGTAATGTTGGGTGGGGGGGTATTGTATTTTTTTTTTACAGGAAAAAGAGCTGAACTTCTTGGGGCATGCCCCGCAAAGGGCCCTGTTCAGGGCTGGTAAGGTAAAAGAGCTTTGAACTTTAGTAATTTAGAATAGGGTAGGGCATTTTTTTATTTTGGGGGTCTTTGTTATTTTATTAGGGGGCTTAGAGTAGGTGTAATTAGTTTAAAATTGTTGTAATATATTTCTAATGTTTGTAAATATTTTTTTATTTTTTGTAACTTAGTTCTTTTTTATTTTTTGTACTTTAGTTAGTTTATTTCATTGTATTTATTTGTAGGAATTGTATTTAATTTATTTATTGATAGTGTAGTGTTAGGTTTAATTGTAGATAATTATAGGTATTTTATTTAATTAATTTATTGATAGTGTAGTGTTAGGCTTAATTGTAACTTAGGTTAGGATTTATTTTACAGGTAAATTTGTAATTATTTTAACTATTTTAGCTATTAAATAGTTCTTAACTATTTAATAGCTATTGTACCTGGTTAAAATAAATACAAAGTTACCTGTAAAATAAATATTAATCCTAAAATAGCTATAATATAAATATAATTTATATTGTAGAAATATTAGGATTTATTTTACAGGTAAGTATTTAGCTTTAAATAGGAATAATTTATTTAAGAAGAGTTAATTAATTTCGTTAGATTAGAATTATATTTAATTTAGGGGGGTGTTAGTGTTAGGGTTAGACTTAGCTTTAGGGGTTAATACATTTATTAGAATAGCGGTGAGCTCCAGTCGGCAGATTAGGGGTTAATAATTGAAGTTAGGTGTCGGCGATGTTAGGGAGGGCAGATTAGGGGTTAATACTATTTATTATAGGGTTAGTGAGGCGGATTAGGGGTTAATAACTTTATTATAGTAGCGGTGCGGTCCGCTCGGCAGATTAGGGGTTAATAAGTGTAGGCAGGTGGAGGCGACGTTGAGGGGGGCAGTTTAGGGGTTAATAAATGTAATATAGGGGTCGGCGGTGTTAGGGGCAGCAGATTAGGGGTACATAGCTATAATGTAGGTGGCGGCTCTTTGCGGTCGGCAGATTAGGGGTTAATTATTGTAGGTAGCTGGCTGCGACATTGTGGGGGGCAGGTTAGGGGTTAATAAATATAATATAGGGGTCGGCGGTGTTAGGGGCAGCAGATTAGGGGTACATAAGTATAACGTAGGTGGTGGTCGGCAGATTAGGGGTTAAAAAAATGTAATCGAGTGGCGGCGATGTGGGGGGACCTCGGTTTAGGGGTACATAGGTAGTTTATGGGTGTTAGTGTACTTTAGAGCACAGTAGTTAAGAGCTTTATAAACCGGCGTTAGCCCAGAAAACTCTTAACTACTGACTTTTTTCTGCGGCTGGAGTCTTGTCGTTAGATTTCTAACGCTCACTTCAGACACGACTCTAAATACCGGAGTTAGAAATATCCCATTGAAAAGATAGGATACGCAATTGACGTAAGGGGATCTGCGGTATGGAAAAGTCGCGGCTGGAAAGTGAGCGTTAGACCCTTTTTTTAATTACTCCAAATACCGGCGGTAGCCTAAAACCAGCGTTAGGAGCCTCTAACGCTGGTTTTCACGGCTACCGCCAAACTCCAAATCTAGGCCAGTGAGAGGAGGGACAGTGTAGCTGCTGCTGATTTAATAGGGAAATCGATAGCTAGGCTAGTGTATTCAGTGTCCACTACAGTCCTGAAGGACTCATCTGATCTCTGTTGTAAGGACAGCACCCCAAAAAGCCCTTTTTAGGGCTAGAACATCAGTCTGCTTTTTTTTTTTTTTCCTGTGTATTCTAATTGCAGTTGCCTGCCAGCGTGTGTGTCAGGCTCACAGCGTATACTGTGCCCACTTGCCCAGTGCCACCACTCATATCTGGTGTAACAGTAGTGTACATTTAAAAAAAACAACACTTTTTTGACTGTGAAATAATAGCAGGCAGCTGCCAGTACCCAAGATGGCCGCCAATAAGGCAGATGGGGAGGGTTAGAGAGCTGTTTTGGGGGGGATCAGGGAGGTTGGGGGCTAAGGGGGGATGCTACACCACAGCATATGTAAATATGCTAAAAAAAATTAAAAAATTAAAAACCTTTTATTTTAGTATTGGCAGACTTTCTGCCAGTACTTAAGATGGCGGGGACAATTGTGGGGTGGGGGAGGGAAGGGAGCTGTTTGGGAGGGACCAGGGGGTCTGATGTGTCAGGTGGGAGGCTGATCTCTACACTAAAGCTAAAATTAACCCTGCAAGCTCCCTACAAACTACCTAATTAACCCCTTCACTGCTAGCCATAATACACGTGTGATGCGCAGCAGCATTTAGCGGCCTTCTAATTACCAGAAAGCAACGCCAAAGTCATATATGTCTGCTATTTCTGAACAAAGGGGATCTCAGAGAAGCATTTACAACCATTTGTGCCATAATTGCACAAGCTGTTTGTAAATAATTTTTGTGAGAAACCTAAAATTGCGAAAAAATTTAAGTTTTTTTTAAATTTTATCGCATTTGGCGGTGAAATGGTGGCATTAAATATACCAAAATGGGCCTAGATCAATACTTTGGGTTGTCTACTACACTACACTTAAGCTAAAATTAACTCTACAAGCTCCCTACATGCTCCCTAATTAACCCGTTCACGGCTGGGCATCAAACACGTGTGGTGCGCAGTGGCATTTTGCAGCCTTTTAATTACCAAAAAGCAACGCCAAAGCCATATAAGTCTGCTATTTCTGAACAAAGGGGATCCCAGAGAAGCATTTACAACCATTTATGCCATAATTGCATAAGTTGTTTGTAAATAAGTTCTGTGAGAAACCTAAAGTTTGTGAAAAAGTGAACAATTTTTTTTTATTTGATCGCATTTGGCGGTGAAATGGTGGCAGGAAATATACCAAAATGGGCCTAGATCAATACTTTGGGATGTCTTCTAAAAAAAAATATATAAAATATATACATATCAAGGGATATTCAGGTATTCCTAACAGATATCAGGGTTCCAATGTAACTAGCGCTCATTTTGAAAAAAAGTGGTTTTGAAATAGCAAAGTGCTTCTTGTATTTATTTCCCTATAACTTGCAAAAAAAGCAAAGAACATGTTAACATTGGGTATTTCTAAACTCAGGACAAAATTTAGAAACTATTTAGCATGGTTGTTTTTTGGTGGTTGTAGATGTGTAACAGATTTTTGGGGTCAAATTTAGAAAAAGTGTGTTTTTTTTCCATTTTTTCCACATATTTTATAATATTTTTAATAATAAATTATAAGATATGATGAAAATAATGGTATCTTTAGAAAGTCCATTTAGTGGCGAGAAAAACGGTATATAATATGTGTGGGTACAGTAAATGAGTAAGAGGAAAATTACAGCTAAACACAAACACCGCAGAAATGTAAAAATAGCTTTGGTCCTTAAGGGAAAGAAATTGAAAAATGGCCTTGGTCTTTAAGGTCTTTAAGGGGTTAAAAATCTAGAAATTTGACTGTGAAATAATAGCAGTCAGTTTCCTTCACGCGTGTACGTTTCAGGGCCTGCCAGGGCACAGTGTCACACCAGTGCAACTCATATCTGGTGTAACAGTAGTGTACATTAAAAAAAAAATACAATTTTGACTGTAATAGATTGAATAGCAGTTAGTTGTCTGCAGGCGTGTGTGTCAGGCCTACAGCGTCTACTCTGCCAACTTCTGCCAGTGCATAGTGCCACTCATATCTGTTGTAACAGTAGCTTGCACGCATAGTACCACTAATCGGGAAAAAAATGACAGGCAGAGGCAGGCCACCCCGCAGTGGCCGTTGTGGTCGTGGTGCTGTGATTCCCTTTGGCCCTAGAATAATGCCCAGTGTTCAGAGGCCACGTACCCTGAACTCAAAAAGTTCTGAGGACATAGTTGACTGGCTAACACAGGACACCCAATCTTCTACAGCTTCTGCTCGGAACCTTTTTTTTTTTTTTTTTTTTTTTTTTTTTTTTTTTTTTTTAGGTTTTTCAGCACACATTTAATTACACTGTCAATTTGAAAAAGTATTATTGTCAAAAAAAATGGTGTGCTTATTTGGGTGGTTGTAGTTTTCTTTTTTTTTTTCATTCATAATTTTTATTGGGACATTAGAGATTGTACAGTATCAAAACAAAATCATCAAACATAGATATATGCTAATACAATTTGCAGTTTCTCTATGCTTAGGGCACATATATTATATTAGCTTTTATTTTCCGTAAAAAATAACTTAATCTTTCTTGCTTATTTCTTATTTACCCATTGTCAAGTATTAACAAATTATATTCATACTTATATATAGCTTCAAGCGATATATGTCAACAACAGTGTTCTCCAACAGTGGGGTAATATATCTACCTCTCTAATATCCTTATTTTTCACAGGTTAAATTTATACAGGATTCGGTTTATCGCCTCATCCTAAAACGTAAGTCCGTACACATACTTGATTTTGAGGTCACTTTAACATTTATCATGTTGAGGTTATAAGGTATCTTAAGATCTCTATATGGCAATTGGGGCACAATAAATGACACAGAAAAGAAAACAACAACAACAAAAAAAAAAGAGAAAAAAGGGAAGAGGTTCCCTTCCCCTCCTCCCCCCGCTCCCGCCCTATCTCTCCTCTTCATTATTAATTTGAGCCTGACTCCTCTGTAATAAATACTCCACGTAGTTACATGTGTAAAATGGGGCTAGAAACTTAGCTTGGGTATTTTTATCATATAACTGTATAAAGCTGTACCATTTGTTACAGTATTTCTTTATACGTTGTTCTGAGCCATTAGAACAGTCAAATTGCTCTATTACCGCTTGCTTCATCATTAAATGGATTAGATTATGAATAGAAGGATTTTTTTTATCTTTCCAACCTTTGAGAATCAAATATCTGCCACCTAATATCAAGCAGTTAATAAATTGTACATTTATTTGTCTATATGTATCATAATCAACTAGGAAAAATATATGCTTTTTTTCCAACTTGACCGTAACCTGTAACACTTTGCTTAGCCAATAGCTTATTTTGGCCCAGAATTGATAAATTTTTGGGCATTTCCAAAACATATGTATTATATCTGCATTGATATCTGTACATCTAGGACACACATGTTCAGAGTTGTGTAGCCACTTATTTAAGGTGGCAGGAGGGATATAACTACGATTTATCAGTTTAAAGTGGCTTTCTCTCCAATTCGCCGCCAAAGTAGCATTTTCTACCTTCTGTATACTTCTAGTAATATCTTCTTTTTGTATATCTTGGAAATCTGTTGTCCACCTAACCAGCAGACGTCCAATATTTTCCTCACCTGACTGTTTCAGAATTACCTTTAGCCAATATTTTAAGGAATGGATACCAGCTTGGTAAAGAATTATACCTGAGGCTATATCAGAATTTACCCAAGTATGGTTTGGTCTCCTAATAATTGAACTATACCAATACCTTAGTTGTAAGTATGCATAGAAATCTGCATTAGCTAATCCGAATTGCTGCCTAATTTCTGCAAATGTTCGTATATTTGGGCCGTTAGGATCTTTTACTTGATAGATAAACTTTAGGCCCTTATTGGCCCAATTTTTAAATAGTTTATTATTAATTCCTGCTGAAAAATAAGGGTTTCCGACTATAGGTAAATAGTTGGAAACCGTATGATCGGCTTTGATCAAAGCACATATTCGAAACCACGCTTTTATAATATTACCTATAGTGATATATTTTTTAACTTTAGGTGGTATCTTTCTGAAGTGACAATGTAATAGTGCTTGTAAACTATATGGTGATACAATACTTTCTTCTGCGACCAATGAGGCAATATAATTACCTTGTGTGAGCCAATCTAATGCCACTTTTCCTAAGCAAACGTAGTTATATATCTCAAGAGAGGGAAGTGCTAGCCCCCCCAAATGCTTAGGTTGCATTAGCGTACTCAAGGCAATTTTATTACGTCCCTTACCCCATAAGAACAGCCTGAAGTTTTTATATACAGTTTCAATATCCTTTTTAGGCATCAGAACAGGTATATTGTGCATCAAATATAAAAACTTGGGTATTAATATCATTTTAATTAAGTTAACTTTAGCGGTAAGTGTAAGTGGTAACCTGACCCAGCTTTCTAAATTACGAATAATTTTATTGATCAACGGAATATAGTTTATTTTATACCAAAGTTTTGGATCGTTACAGACATTAATGCCCAAGTATGTAAATTGTGTCTTTATTTCTTTAAATGGAGTTTGTATATTTCGTTTCCCATTTTGCAGAATCCAGAATAATTCAGACTTTGCTGCATTAATCTGATATCCAGAGAAAGAGCCAAACATCTGAATAATTTCCAATACCATATCAACCTCTAGGCGAGCATCTTTAATAAATAGCAATAAATCATCTGCGTAAAGTAACAGAATAAATTTCTGCTTTCCTAAGCATATTCCTTCTAAGCGCTCTCTGAGCTTGATTGCTAACGGCTCAATTGCCAAATTAAACAAGAGTGGTGAAATTGGACATCCTTGTCTTGTCCCTCTTGCTAATTCAAAGTTATTTGTTCTATTGCCGTTAATCAATAAAGCCGAAGATGCTTTAGAATATAATGCTTTAATACAATCTAGAAACTGATATTTAATCCCAAATTGTCCCAGAGTAGAAAACAGATGCTCCCAGATTATCGAATCGAATGCTTTTTGTGCGTCTATTGACAATATAGCTGCATTCTGTAATACCCTGTTTTCCTTATTATTTTTCGCCAGGTTTATACATGCATCCAACAGTAGGAAAACTTTACGCAGATTAGCTGATGGATTACGATTAGGCATAAAACCAGTTTGATCTATACTTATTAGAGGAGAGATAATTTTTTTCAATCTTTTTGCCAATATACTTGTGAAAATTTTATAATCAGCGTTCAATAGTGAAATAGGTCTATAGGAATCTATATATTCAGGATTCTTCCCTTTTTTATGTATAACTGTTATTAAAGATTCAGAGAAAAATCTTGAAGGAACTCCTCCTTTTATGAGATAGCTATTAAAAAGATTCATCAGACTCGCAGCAATCTGACCTTTAAGTATTTTATAAAATTCACCCGGTAATAAATCTGGGCCAGCTGCTTTCTTAAGTTTTATATTGTCAATAGCCTCCTGCACTTCTATAAGAGAAATTGGAGTGTTTAAAGTCTCTAGGCTTTCTGAATCTATTTGTGGAAGGGAGATGTCCTGCCAAAAGCTATCTTTATTTATTATGTTTACTTTAGGGTTTGAGTATAGATTTTTTAAAAATTTATAGAATTCCTCCTGTATCTTAGCAGGGTCTGTTATATATTTATCATTTACTTTAATCCTTCTAATATCATTTTTTACACTCTGTACCTTCACACAGGTAGCCAGTAAGGTACCAATTTTATCTCCAAAACGGTAGAATTTTGCGCTACGTCTAAGATCTTTAATATTGTTTTTTTGTTCTGTTAATAGTGTCCATTCAGCCCTTGCTTTCATATACCTATCCCAGTTTTCTTTATTAGGTGTACCAATATACGCATTGTACCTATTTTTTAAATAGTTTGAGCACTGAGTTTCCTTCCGATTTGTCTCTTTCCTACAATTCAAAGAATATTTTCTGATATCCCCCCTTAACACTACTTTAGCGGCTTCCCAGAAGGTTTCCTCTTTGTGTATGTCGGCACTATTATTCAATCTGTATGTATGCCATTGTTGAATCAGCCAATTCTTAAATTTAAAATTATCTGCTAGGTACGTTGGGAATCTATAACTCCTAGTTATGTCATTGATTCCTTCCCCCCATTTCATTTTAAGAGAGATTATGGCGTGATCTGATATTGTGAAGTCTCCAATAGCTAGTTCTGGTTTTAAACCTAACACTACTGTTGAGACCAAAAAGAAATCGATTCTGGATAATGACTTATATTTCTTAGCTTGGCACGTATATGCTCGTGTGGTGGGGTTATAAAGACGCCAGGCGTCAGTTAAATTAAGATCTTTACAAAATTTCTTAAGAGGTCTATTTGCTGTCCTGGCTTCAGTTTCCCTATTTACATTCTTCAGTCTGTCTATATTGTTAAATGTCATGTTGAAGTCACCCGCTATTATCAAGGTACAGTTCAAAAATTGATACAATTTATTTCTTAAGTCTAACCAGAATTTAGGTTCATTCTTATTTGGCCCATAGACATTACAAATTACAAAAGTCCTATCTTTAACTTGCATTTCAATTATTATATATCTTTCTTTATTATCAATATCTTTAGATAGTATTTGATACTCCAGATTTCGATGGAATAAAATTGCCACCCCTCTTTTCCTAGATATACATGATTTTGTTATAACTTCTTGGACCCAATTTACCTTAAGTTTTTCAGTTTCGGCTTTAGTAAGATGTGTCTCTTGGATTAGGGCTATATCAGCTTGACTTTTTTTAATATCAGCAAGTAATCTTTTCCTCTTTATTGGATTGGTTATACCTCCCACATTCCATGATGTTATTTTAATATTTACCATGTCAGCAAATTAACTCCTTGTCAAAAACCAGAGTGAGAGCGAGGGGGGAGGGGAGAGGAGAAGAGAAAAAGAGGGGGAGAAAAAAGAAGAGAAAGGAAAGGGAAAAAGGATAATAAAAAAAAAAAAAAAAAAAAAAATTCCCCGATTAATAATACAGCCATACAAGTAAGAGAAAAAAATAAAACATATCCTATAAAACCAATTTTCAACAGCTCCCATCGCCATTCTTTTTTAAAAATTCTAATACCTCTTGCTTTGTTCTGAGAAAACTAGTTTTATCCTCTGCAATGATCTTAATATTAGCAGGGTATATCATTCTAGCTAGAAAACCTGCCTGTATCAGTTTTGTACAATAAGGAGCCATTTCTTTTCTTTTAGCCGTAGTTTGAGCCGAAAAATCTTGAAAGAGTAAGACCTTGTTTTGTGCTATTTCCAAGTTATTTATACCTCTATATACTCTAAGAATATTTACTTTGTCTTGGAAATTCAAGAACTTAATCATAATTGGTCTTCTATGCACCCCATTTTCTGAAGGAGCTTTTAAATATCCTGTCCTGTGTGCCCTTTCAATTGGTATTATTCTACCTAATGTGTCTATACCTAGGGCCTGTGGTAAGGTAATGGATGCGAACTTCATTAGATCTTGGAACTCGGTGCTCTCTGGTATCCCTAGGACCCTAAGATTGTTCCTACGGGACCTATCCTCAAGTTCTTCAATCTTCTTCTGCATATCTGCTATTTGCTCACTATGTATTTGTACATTCTGCTCCTGTACATCAAGTGTATCCTCTACTACTGAGATCCTATTCTCAGCCTCTGTAATTCTTGCCATAAACTGTTTAGTTTCTATTGTTAATAGTGCCATATCTTGTCTAATTTTATCCAATTGTGGTAGTAGCAGGTTTGCTACCTGCTTTGAGATTTCACTTATATCTGCAGGGTTGATACCTGTCATACCAGATTCTGTCCTGATTTCAGCACTATTCTCTACACTATTCCTCATTGTTACCCTTTTGTCCCTAGTTTTAGCAGGCATTACAGGTTCCTTATTGGATAGAAATCTATCAATATGTGAATGTGTAAAACAGCGAGGAAAAGAAAATGAAAATAAGTGATTAAGTGAAAAACAAAAAAAAAGAAAAACGAAGTGTTGAAAATAAAAAGGGAAAGGTAAAGGAAAAAAAGAAAAAGGTGAAACACAATAATAACTACGTATCTACTAATATGGTGATGCACACTTTACGCCCATCCGCAGATGGGATATACCAAGCAGTTTGTACTGCCTGTAACCGACTGTGATTTGTGTATGTTTTTTTTTTTTTTGTTTTTTTTTGCTTTTCTTTGAGTTTTCCAAACTCTTACTGTTTCCTTTGGTGAATAGGGGAAAAAAAAAGACAATGTGTATGAATATAATACAATACGTGGTACGTGTTTGTGTAGTGTTAATAGTAATGCACTGCTACATTTTTTCCATTATCCTCTCTTCAAATACTTCATACTGTTGAGTTTCATCATATCAGAAAATAAAGAGAGATTCACCTCTAACAGCTAAGGATATTTCTCTTGGATACCACCCTGCCTAAAGATAGTGAGTTCAGGGACCAGTTTACAATGGTTAATATTTTTCTACCCACAATGATATTATCCCTTAAACGATATATACTGTTATAACTTTTGTAGGTATACAAGTTTAGCTATAGTTCTTACTAGCCATCTATACATATATAAAACATGTCTCAGAATCATATGCAATATACACAAGCAAAGAACAATTCAATACGCCAGCTGCGCCAGTGCCGTACAATACCCAGAACAATGTATTGCATGGTGAACAGAATGCAGTCACTTATCTTGATTCTCAGTCTCTTCGCAGGGTTCTCTTATCTTATTTAAGGGCGCCCCTTTTTTTTTTTTTTTTTATCACCCTGAGTATTATTTGAATTTTTTATACCAGGCTGTCCAGTTTAGCTTATAATATAGTCCAGCGTCCGCAAATCTATATTGGGCCTTGATATTACTAAGCAGTTACAGCAGGTATCTCACAGTCCCTGCTACTTCTTAGCCTCCATAGATTCCCAACAGAAAAAACGGTGTAAGTTCTTTCCTTTTCCTAGTGCTTTCCTTTCTGTTCTGGCCCTCTGCTTCTGTGGGCCCACAAAACTACAGCAACAATAGTTCAGTTCGTTCCTATAGTCCTATATGGACAATCTTGTTATTTCAATGCGCTTCGAGATATTTTAGCTGTGTGCCTAACAGTGGGAGCCACTAACTTTACTGCCTTTTCTTTTTTCTCTTTGTAGTACTTTTTCCTCACAGCCCTTTAATCATCCAAAGGTGAAATATAGTAGCGTACTTTGTAAGGTACGGCCCTACCTGTGACAGGGTACTTCACTCTTCCAGCGCTTCTGCGATTTCCAGCTGACAACTACAGCCTCACCTACCCCGTAGGTTATCCCCCTTCCTGCTGACTCCTCCGCAAGAAGAAGGGGATTGCCCGACCAGGGTCCACAGTGAATCCCAGCGCCCAGTTCTCCCTCCTGTCGTAGGGCCGGTACCACCGGGCTTGAATAGCCTCCAAGTTCTTGCGTCCGTATGCGACGAACTACCGGGAGTTCCCACTCGCGGTTCCGTATTTCGGGCTTCAGGACCAACCAATGTCCTTGTAGGATGGGATCTTTTCCGGCCAGAATAAGTGTGATCCTGGCCTAGGAACTCAACAGCGGTGTTTGGTAGCGCACACAGCCATGCGCTCCTCACGCCTGCTAGCACCTCCTCCTGGGCGTGACGTCTAACACTGGAAGCCAGTCCTTCCGCTCGGAACCTTGACGCACCATCCTCCTCCAGCTTAGCTTCGGGCACCTCTCAAGTTACCACTCGCCCGCCTGCCACCACCACCAACACTAGCACCACAGCCGCTTTACTTGATCTGTCAGAGGAGTTATTTACACATCAGTTGGAAGAAATGAGTGATGCGCAACCATTATTGCCAGAGGATGTAGATAACAGGGATATGTCTCAGTCAGGCAGCATTACACACATGGACGTACGGTGTGATGATGATGATGTTGTACCCGCTGCGGGAGTTTGGTCTGTCACTGTGAAGCGGGCGTAACCCTTACACTACCTGATCGATACAACATCATACCTGATGTTTTAAAGCACGTTATTCCAAACAATTTAGAAATGTTAGGTGATTTATGCCCTTTATGGATTAAAACCAGACTCTGCATCAACTATGTAATTTTCCATGGGAGTGTTGCCATGGATCCCCCTCCGGCATGCCACAGTCCAGGTGTTAGTCCCCTTGAAACAACTTTTCCATCACTATTGTGGCCAGAAAGAGTCCCTGTGGGTTTTAAAATTCGCCTGCCTATTGAAGTCTATGGCGGTTCGCCCGGTTCGCCCATTCGCAAACTTTTGCGGAAGTTCGAGTTCACCGTTCGCGAACCCAAATTTTTAAGTTTGCGACATCACTACTATTAACCCCTAAACCGAAAGCCCCCACAATGTAATAAACTAAATTAAACTAGTAACCCCTAAACCTAACGCCCCCCCTAACTTTAGATTAAAATTACAATTTCCCTATCTTAAATTAAATTAAAACTTACCTGTCAAATTAAAAAAACTAAGTTTAAACTAACAATTAAACTAATATAATTATTAAACTAAAATTAAACTACCAATTAAATAAAACTAAACTACACATTAAAAAATCCTAACACTACTCTAAAAATTACAAACTATCTAATTACAAAAAATAAAAAAGACTACATTACAAAAAATAACAAACACTAAATTATGAAAACTAACAAACAAAATTATCCAAAATAAAAAAGAATTACACCTGATCTAATAGCCCTATCAAAATAAAAAAGCCCACCCAAAATAAAAAAACATAGAATACAATAAACTACCAATAGCCCTTAAAAGGGCCTTTTGTAGGACATTGCCCTAAATTAAACAGCTCTATTAAATTAAACAGCTCTATTAAGTTAAACAGCTCTTTTACTTGTAAAAAAAAAATACAGACACCCCAACAGTAAAACCCACCACCCAACCAACCCCCAAAATAAAAAACCTAACTCTAAAAAAAAACCTAAGCTACTCATTGCCCTGAAAATGGCATTTGTATGGGCATTGCCCTTAAAAGGTCATTTAGCTCTTTTACAAGCCCAAACCGTAAACTAAAAAAAAAAAAACCCAGACGATCTACTTACAGTTTTTGAAGTCCCCCCTTGAACAATCTTCATCCCGGCAGCGAAGTCCTTATCCAGGCAGCGAGAAGTCTTTATCCAGGTGGCCTCCTCAATTTTCCTCCCGGCAGTGAAGTCCTCATCCAAGCGGCGAGAAGTCTTCATCCAGGCAGCATCTTCCATCTTGATCCCGGCGGCGCGGAGTGGGTCCATCCTGAAGACATCCGGTACGGAGCATCCTCTTCATACGGTCGCCGCCGTACACTGAATCTTCAATGCAAGGGAGCCATTTCAAAATGGCGTCCTTTGCATTCCTATTGGCTGAAAAATTTGAATCAGCCAATAGGAATTAAAGCTGCTAAAATCCTATTCGCTGTTCAAATCAGCCAATAGGATTTAAGCAGCTATCATTCTATTGCAATGGGTAGCTTAGGTTTTTAAGCAGCTCTCATTCAGGGAAATGGATAGCTTAGGTTTTTTTAGGTAGTTTTTTATTTTGTGGGTTTGGGGGGGGGGTTGTAATATTAGTGGGTCTTTGTATTTTTTTTCAGGGAAAAGAGCTGTTTAACAATGCCCTACAAAAGGCCCTTTTAAGGGCCATTGGGGTGTTTTTTTTTAATGGGTATTAGAATAGGATAATTTGTTATTTTTTCATTTGGGTGGGTTTTTATTTTTAGATTAGGACTTTGGCAGCAAAAGAGCTAAATGCCCTTTTAAGGGCAATGCCCATACAAATGCCCTTTTCAGGGCAATGGATAGATTAGGTTTTACTTTAATTTTATTTTGTGGGTTTAGAAGGTGGGGGTTTGTATACTGTTAGGGAGTGTTTGTTTTATTTTTGTAGCAAAAAAGCTGTTAACTTTAGGGCAATGCCCTACAAAAGGCCCTTTTACCTGTGAAATAAAAATAAAACATAAGCTAGCTAAAAGGTTATATTTCACAGGTAAGTATGTATTTAGTTTTAAATAGGTATTATTTAGTTAGTAATTGTAAGTTTATTTTAGCTCTATTGTAATTATGTTAAAGTTAGGGGGTGTTAGGGTTAGGGTTAGGTTTAGGGTTAAGTTTAGGGTTAGGTTTAGAGGTAGGTGTAGGGGTTAATAGTTTAATTTAGATTTTTGTAATGTGGGGTGCTGGCGATTTAGAGGTTAATAAATTTATTTAGTGATGTGGGTGGCCAGAGGTTTAGGGGTTAATAGCTTTATTTAGTTGTAGCGATATCGGGGAGTGGCGGAATAGGGGTTAATAGATTTATTATAGTGTGGGAGATGTTGGGGTACAGGGGAATAGGGGTTAATAACTTTAGTATAGTGGTGGCGATATTGAGAGCGGCAGATTAGGGGTTAATAACTTTATGTAGGGGCCAGCGATGTTGGGGGGGCAGTTTAGGGGTGTTTAGACTCAGGGTTTATGTTAGGGTGTTAGGTTTAAACGTTAGGTTTTTTCCCCCACAGACATCAATGAGGCTGCGTTACGGATCTTTTCATTCCGCGATCGCAGGTGTTAGACTTTTTTCTGACCCGCTTTCCCCATTGATGTCTATGGGGAAAGTGTGCATGAGCACGTGAAAAAACAGCGCTTGTTTTTTGTGCTTTAAAGCACCATATCGCACGCACAAGCCGGGTTTTGAAAAACTTGTAATGGCTGCGCTATAGGGGGTTAAATAACGCAACTTTTGTTGAGTTTGTTAATTTCCCTATAGCACGCATAACTCGTAATCTAGCTGAATGTTAGGCACAGAAACTGCTACACAGGGAATTCTTTTGAATCAAAACATACATTTTAAAAAAAAAACTATGGAGGAATAGGTGAAATAATAGCAGAATTAAGAAGGAGAATAATAACTCTGTTTATAATTGGATATGGTGGGGTGAGGATCTGCTGAAGGCAGAATGCAATAACTCAATTGATAATAACCAGTTAGCAAAAGGTTAATAATAATATAAATAATAACAAGTCAGATCATTGTTCTGAAGAGCAAAAATAAAATAGTAGGCAGCTTGATTCCTGCAACACCAGTAATCTATACTATAATTGTGTTTGTAATGTTTGTTTTTTGGGGGGATTTGTTTTATTTAGATTAGGGATGGGCAGAAAAAGAACTAAATGCCCTTTTAAGGGCAATGCTCAAACAAATGCCCTTTTCAGGGCAATGGGTAGTTTAGGTTTTTTAGTGTTAGGTTCTTTTTTATTTTGGGGGGTGGGGCGTTTAATGTTATGTGGGACTTTGTATATTTTTTGTAAAAAAGAGCTGATTATCTTGGGGCAATGCCCTGCAAAAAGCCCTTTTAAGGTCTACTGGTTTTTTTTATGTTGGGGGGTCTTTTTTATTTTAATAGGGATTAGGTTTAATTTTGTTAAATTTGGTCATTTGATTTTTTTATTTTCTGTAACGTTAAATTTTTTTATTTTTTGTAAACTTATTTTTTTTTTGTGTAACTTTAGAATGTATTAGTTAGGTCATTTGGGTTTATTTAATGGGGTGTTAGGTTAGGGGTTGTTATGTTAGGTTAGGGGTTGTTAGGTTAGGGGGGTGTTAGGTTAGTGTACTGTACTTAGTTATTTAAATAGTTATTTGTGTTGTGGGTTTTGGCGGTTTAAAGGGTTAATAAGTTAAATAGGTTTATTGGGATGTAGGGGTTTTGCGGTTTAGGGGTTAATAGGGTAAATAGGTTTATTGCGATATAGGAGTTTTACGGTTTAGGGGTTAATAGGGTAAATAGGTTTATTGCGATGTTGGGGTTTTGCAGTTTAGGGTTTAATAGGGTAAATAGGTTTATTGCGATGTAGGGGTTTTGCGGTATAGGGGTTAATAGGGTAAATAGGTTTATTGCGATGTAGGCATTTTGCGGTTTAGGGGTTAATAGGGTAAATAGATTTATTGCGATGTAGGGTTTTGCGGTTTAGGGGTTAATAAGTTAAATAGGTGTATTGCGGTGTAGGGGTTTTGCAGTATAGGGGTTAATAGGGTAAATAGGTTTATTGCGATGTAGGCATTTTGCGGTTTAGGGGTTAATAGGGTAAATAGATTTATTGCGATGTAGGGTTTTGCGGTTTAGGGGTTAATAGGGTAATTAGGTGTATTGCGATGTGGGTGGTTGACGGTTAAGTGGTTATTAATTTTAGTTTTAATTGCGATTTTTTTGGGGAAGGCGAAAATATAGGTTAAGAAATGTTAGGTTTATTTTTGGGAGGTGACTCAGTCTAAACATTATTTATATAGCCACAATGCATATAGTGACTGTTAAAAAAAATGTAGACACTGACATTTTTATTAATGCTTATTTTTTCTGTGTTAGTGTCTACATTATTGATATAGTAACTATGCATTGATACAGTATAAATTATGTGTGGGCGGAGTTACGGAAATTGCTGATCGCAACTTCCGAAAATATTTTACGGGGATAGGAATTAACATATATGTCAGTGTCAATCAAACACTGCACATTAGTGGAAAGCCACGCCTCTCGCTCATGGCAAATTTAGGGGTTAATAGGGTAAATAGGTTTATTGCGATGTTGGGGTTTTGCAGTTTAGGGTTTAATAGGGTAAATAGGTTTATTGCGATGTAGGGGTTTTGCGGTATAGGGGTTAATAGGGTAAATAGGTTTATTGCGATGTAGGCATTTTGCGGTTTAGGGG